>NC_141138.1:174051564-174229064 GCF_053477565.2 Lygodium microphyllum | reverse complement strand
AAGTCGAAATGAAACGAAAAGCTTTAGTGTTGTTGTTGAAAAACAGGTCCAAACATAGCACAAAATGAGAAAACATGGAGAAAAAGAGCTCTTAGATGTGTTAAAAAAGGGCCGAAATGGGGCACAAAAGAGAGAGTAGTCTCCACCATCTTTATCAATGGAATACGCACTGAAGAGCTCTATAAGGCCTTGGTAGGCAACTCAAGCTTATAGCAAGATGTGCTAAACTAGGGTCTTTGAAGAGGCCATTCACATGGATGACCAGCTCAAGAAGAGGAGCTCTAGGAGCTCAAACAGAGATGAGGCGAGCTCTAGAACCTCGAAAAGGGCAACCACATGCGTTGAATGTTCAGTTCCAATTAGCTGAGATAAGGGAAATAGTACTTGCCAGAACTAGGAGCTAGCGGAGATGAAGATGGAGCTAGTGAGACTACAAGAGATGATGAGGAGACCAACACATCCATAGATCCAATGTGTGTATTGTGGTGGAAACCACCTACCAACTAAGTGTCAGAACCCTAGGTCCCGACCACGTTTCCAATTGCGGTAGGTTCGGCCATGATGCCATGCATTGCAAACTGGCAAGGAGACTCCCATACTCGCAACCTTACAACGAGCCTTACCTAGGGAATAGGCCACCAAATTTGCTCAGGAGGGGAGCCCCATTGGCTCTCTCGATACCTAATGATGCTAAACGAGCCATTCCTAGGATGGAGATAAATCCCACATGCATACCCTGACTACTTAGACCTTTTGTAACCCATCCACTGATTGAGCGACACTCCACTCCACTATGGAGGAGCCAAATGAACCCTTACGTCTCGTACGACTAAGAGGGCAATCCAATCCTCATGGATTATCAACCAGTACTACTGGTGATGGCATTATAGGTAGAGGTAGAGGCAGAGGCTTAGGAGGGCAGACCCAAGAGCTGATCTCATGTTGAACTTGTAGTTACCCAGGACACATCTCCTCATGGTACCTTGAAAGAGAACAAGCCAATCAAGAGAAGGTTGATTTTAGATGCACTGAGTGTGGAATCATATGTCTCTTTCCCGATTGCCTAGGATAAAAACCATTCTCTAGTTTGGCAATCGTGCTATCAGCCCCATTGGGGTTTTTTGGTGTCAAAACACTTGATGGTAAGGCCACACCCATCCGTTGCATGTCATGACCCGAGCCTAGACAAAGTAGACCGGCATATCATTGCCAGGGCCTAGCAACTAAGATGTAGGCTCAATTAGAAAGAAAATTCATAGGCGAAGGAGAAAGACAACCGATGTAAAGGTCACACTCAAAACCGAGAGTGCCACAACATTTCTTGCTGTGGAAATAAGGTCACAGACACAGAGGCAAAGAAATACACTCCAAAGACTGTTGCGAAGGGAAGTGCTAAGGTAGGGGAGTACCCTAACCCAAAGCACCAACTACAAGCTATAGAAAAAGTGAAGGAGGTGGGTTAAAGAAGCCCAGGAACACCTGAAGGATGTTGAGTCCAACTTGAAGGACAAGATTGATGATCTCTCAAGCATAGGCACACCAGTTTCGCGTCCACAACCAAAATCGAGAAACACAATTGCACCACAAGCAGTGCCGCTAGTAACCACTTCAGTGATTCTAAACTTAGGAGACATGCTTAGGTAGGATCCGACGCTATGGTAAGAATTGAAGCAATGGGTGGAAGGATCAATAGAGGAAGTTGCTATTGACTTGCACGAGCATGGTGTTGTGACGCAGATATCGAGTTTGACACTGCAGTGCCCAAGTCCTTGCATGTTAATGCTTTCTTAGAAGGCACCGAAATGCATGCAATCTTACTAGTCCTAGCTCTGGGCGATACCATGAGAAAGGAAATCATAGACACAAGGATAGGAGTTAGTGTGCTTAGCCACACATAGTGCCAGGTTGCTTGGGATAAGCCGCTTGTCGAGAATGCTAGATTTAATGTCACACTGGCTAACAGAATGAAAGTAAAGCCATTCGAAGTACTAAAGAATTGGCCATTGAAGATTGCAGGAGTCCAGTTCTCCATAAACTTCATAGTCATGAAAGGAGTAGACTATAACATTCTGTTAGGCTGACCCTAGATCCACAACACATGAGTCATAGAAGACTGGGGCAACAGTTTGATCTTCCTAGGAAATCGAATAGAAGTGGTAAGGGTAGAGATTAATACTTGGAAGACTACACCAATTTACTTAGATGCCATCTCAACCATGCTGAAGGGTGATGCACAAGTTAGAAAATTGCACAAATGCTGCTCACCGAGTATATCCCTTGTCTTGAGGATGAGTGAGATTGGATGCATGTGCTAGCCACGATCGATCTGCCATTCTCGAATAATGAGGAGTACGAGCAAGCCACTAAGGGAATTGGTAAGCCTAGTTACATGCCCTTAGTACTATTCCACGTACCAAACAACAAGCGAGAACTCCTTGAGATCTTAGAGCATTTGACGAACAAGCTAGCTGGCAATCCAATAGCCAATCTCAAGCGGCTCAAGGATCTCTTGGATGAACCCAAGTGGCAGTGGACTAAGGTGCATGACCTGAACTAAATATACAATTGGGCCTTATTCACGATGAAAAGGAAACACCATATCAAGACTTAGGAGACTTAGAGTAGTCAGGTGAGGATAGTTCTAAATGACGATACGAGGATTGCTACTCCTTCAACTGACAAGAGTGAAGGAGAGATCTATATGATATAATACAACACTGAGGACATGTAATTGAGCAAATATTGGCAGACTCCAAATGGTAAAAAATATCACTTTTAGAATTGAGAGAGGTGTCATGCGCATGAATTGCGATCGCACTTGACTGGAGCATATAGGAGCAATTGACTATGAGCAAGAAGGCCTGATGCAATTGAGTGCCGCACCATTATTTAGGACAAATTCACCCTTTGAGCTATGACTGCTAAGAGAGACCCCCTCTTCTAGCAAAGATGAAGAGTTTTATTCTGAGTCGAAAGTAAGCTCAAATAGAGATCCTAAAATACCTCAATCGCCTAAGACTAGATGCACCAAAGGAGACTTACCAGTCCACCTAAGGTGCCGAAGGTTGAAGGAAGAACAAAAGAAACAGCCTAAGGAACTCCAAGAAGCTAGGGAACAAAGAAAGTTGCAAGACCTAACAAAACGATTCACGAAGTTTAAGAAAGGCAATAGGGTAGTGATCTTGCTAGGAGGCCAAACAACAAGAGCAAGCGAGTGAACCAATAGAAGGGCCAACCAAAGTCACGGAGGTTACTCTAGCTAAGGGCTCTTCAAGCGAGATGGGATAGAAAGGAATGACATCTTCAAATTTTAGAAAAATGGAAAAACTACAAAGTTGAAGACCACTTGTCACTCATTTGTGGAGAGCTAAGTTTCTCAATTATATATTATTCCAGGCCATCTTCTATTGAGAACCACATTGGACCCTACCCTCTTCCATTGTTGAATTAGGTTGGTAGTTCCCAAACGGATTGCCAAATCATAAGCTATATGTAGACTTAGCAAGGAGTTTGCAACTAGGTTGCAACTCAAGGCCTTGTAGAAAAAGGTTTGAAAACACATTCTTGTTTTCAAAACATGCATATATGTAATGATTTTTCAATTGAAAAAATACTTAATTGTGGTTGAAATCTTGAGGGGTTCACCCTAGGTATATTTTACAAAGCTATGTCTAATTGAGCATGGAAACAATTAGGATCTGGTAGTGGTAGGAGAGCATGCAAATGTACTCATAGTAGATGTATCATTGGAGACTACAAGTTGGCTAGTAAGCTCTTTGATAGACATCTACAACTTCATCCTAGAAACCCAAGTTTGTAAAACTTTTAAACTATATAAATGTATCTTTTGTTCTAGTAAGATCAGTTCTTCGGTGACATGACAAAGAGAGTGATATTTATGTACCTACCTCCCTTCCCTTCTCTCTCTCACACACACACACACACACTCTCTCTCTCTCTCTCTCTCTCTCTCTCTCTCTCTCTCTCTCTCTCTCTCTCTCTCAATACCTTCACCATTAACTACACCATGAACCCGTCACGAACCCTCAACTCACTTCTTGTAAATTATTATTATATTACAACTAGGTTAGTAATATGGTTGCTTATTGCCACCTTCTCATGTTAGACTTCACACACACACACACACACACACACACACACACACACACACATTACCAGTATTAGATAAATTATAAATGGGCAACTTATCCATCACATACATATCTCTATGTGTGCATTTGTGTGTGTGTGTGTGTAGAGAAGAATCTCTTTGTTTAGAGTTTACAAACATGAAGAACTAGCATTAGGAAAAAAATGAACTCACAAATGGGCCTTTTAGCCCCCTCCTCTCTCCTCCTTAAAACAAGGAAAAGAGGAGAGAAGAATAGTAAAATAATCCTCTTCTCTCCTCACTTGTGCAATCTTATTTTGCGTTTCTTATATTATCTATAAAGATATACTTAGATTCCTTCTCTCTCCTCATTCAAGAAGTATTTTTCAACCAAATTTTATTATTAAAAGAGGAGTTAGTTATGGGAGTGTGGTGCTTTGTTTTCAATGAAAAATGATTAGTACATACAAGGTAATTGATTTTTAAATCTAGAATAAGGAAAATGAAATTTTAGAAGTTCATTTTAAGATAATTTGGGGATTTTTTAATATTCTAGCTTTTGGTCAAAAAACAAACCAATTGGTGAAATTTCATGTTTTCTGAAAATATTTTTGGAGGTAAAATAGAAATGTCTAAAATACGAAAAGTCTTGGACATCCCTACCCTTTGAGCTATTTTTCCCCATATCTATACTCTCTCATGGCTCTATTGTGACCTCTTCTCTGTTTTTATGCAATCTTCATTAACAGAGTGAATTACTTACACCCTCCTTTTTCTTGGCACCTTGTGTGCTTCTTTGTGCATCTCCACTCTACCTCCTGTGATAACCAAATAGACTCCCCGTTTCTATTAATAGTAAAATGAATATAGGAAAGAAGGAGCTAATACTGAGTTAGAGATTGAATATGCCCCATTATTCAAAAGAACCTAGTGTACCAGTGTCAACCCTCAGGTTTTGTAGAGTTATAGGCAAATGGGATTGAAACATGTGGATTTGTGGGTTGATGGAGGAATCTACCCCGTTGACCCCTTAAACAATAGATCTCCAACTTTCTCATGAATCACAAATTTGCTGAAGTATGTGTGCGAGGGTGAAAATGGGTTGCTCAATTACACTAGGTGGCTCAATTATCAAGCATTCAAAGTATTTACAACTTGCCAAGCAACCATAAAAATTGCCATGATGTGGTCGCTGCATATCAACTTCATATACAACAGCTCATAGGATAAGTGGTACAATTGAATGATACTATAATTCAACAAAACAATCAAATTATTTCAATGTGGGACACTATCCATGACATTGGTATCTCATATGAGGAGGCAAAGGTATAATTGGACAACCTGAGAAAGATCAACAACAAGCTAACACATGAGCACAAAAAAAAGAAGAAGCCAATCAATGAGCTAATTGTGAATAGCAGCTAGTGGAAGCAATGTATCAAAACACGTAAGATAGCTCAAAAAGAGAACCTAGGTGAGGGTGAGATTGGATCGTGTATTAGCAGATTGTAGAAGTAAGTACATTAGAAAACACTTTGAGCAATCCTAAGTTTAAGGCTGTGAAGGAAAAGATGATTGAGTGCACATTAAAAGATGCGTCAAATGAGTTCTCAGTTGTGGATGCATAATATATTTGTGACAGGGCCAGTATTAGCACGACGACTTACTCAAAGATATTCAAAGGTGTGAAGGCTGGGTTTGTGAAGAGAAATAGAATCGTACCTCTTCCTCAACCTTCAAAGTTAATAGAGGCCCGATGACAACTTAATACAAAGGTTTTGGAGCTAATAAGAGATCCTCATGCATGTTCAATGTGTTGAAACACTAAAGGTTGAGACAAAAGATGCATATGAGGTGAAGTTCACCAACCTCAACAATTACTATTTAGATTTGTACAAGGTGTAGTTGGCAATGGTAGAGTACTACAATATGTCTATTGAGGAATGTAATGGTAAATTGCAGTTTGTTATAAAATTAGATGAAAGTGAGGTCGTCAAAGGAGTAAATGTAACATTCCCCCCCGTTGACTCCCGTACTATCCCCCCCATACGAGCTGCCCCCCTTTAATTTTTTTCAATTTTTTTAAATCTCTCCCTCTCTCTCCCCCTGCCATGTGCATGGCGGGGAGAGAGAGAGAGAGAGAGAGAGAGAGAGAGAGAGAGAGAGAGAGAGGAGGTGAAGTGTGGAAGATGGGTAGGGCAGTCCCCCAGGTGGCGAGTGTCACCGCCTTGCCACTCCCCCTCTCTCCTTATAAAGCTTTCCTCCTCCCTCGTCCAGCGAAACTGCGCCCCCTCCTCCCGATGTCAGACAGAAGTCCCCCCTCAACCTCAGAGCTATGAGACCTATGCACTAGCCAACTGTGACACCACCCTAGGCCATGACGACAACATTCCCCCTCCTCCATCCTGGTGATCACGCCCCCCTGGGCTTCCGTCGGGAAAATTCTCGCCCCCTCCTGGAGAGAAACCTTCCCCCCTTTTCCGCCAGCAAAATTGCGCCCCCGTGGAACCCTCCTTTTTGGCTAGCAAGCTGCACCTCGTGATTAGAGTGGAAGAGGGCGAGAAGTAGAAGGAGAGAAGGAGAAAGAAGGAGGGAGAGAGAGAAGAGGAGGAAGAGGGAGAGAAGTAGAAGGAGAGAAGAGAAGGAGAAGAGGTAGAAGAGGAAGAGGAGGAAGAGGGAGAGAAGAGGGAGAGAAGAGAGAAGAAGTAGAAGAAGAAGAGGAGGAGGGGTGAGAAAGAAGGAGAGAAGAAGTGGAGGAGAGAGAAGGAAGGAGAAGAGGAGGAAAAGAAGAAGGAAAGGAAGAGAGGAAGAGGGAGAGAAGTAGAAGGAGAGAAGGAGAAAGAAGGAGGGAGAGAGAGAAGAGGAAGAAGAGGGAGAGAAGTAGGAGAGAAGAAAAGGAGAAGAGGAGGAAAAGAAGAAGGAAAGGAAGAGAGGAAGAGGGAGAGAAGTAGAAGGAGAGAAGGAGGGAGAGAGAGAAGAGGAGGAAGAGGGAGAGAAGATGTAACGTGTCCACCTGTTATCTTCAGGACACATCTTAGCAGTCCATCAGAAAGGATGTCTAGAAAGCTCCGCCCGGCACTCCCATGGAATGTTACAGGGTTTGCAATCTAGGTCTTTCCGCGTCTGCCACGTAGCGGAAGTATTCCAACTGTTCCCACTTAGGAACGACCTGAATTAGGGTGCAACTAGCGTCGAACCCGAATGAACTACTTTACGCAGAAATGCCACATCTGAAGGGATTCACGCTGCACTTGGTTCAAGGAGAATGGGAAACGAGAGGGATGCGAAGCTCAACCCCTTTGCCATAAGGCATAGTCCCATTCCGTTCCCCTAAAACAGTGTAAATCGGGATCATTTATAACTTAGACTCTAGGTCAGTGCCCTTTTTCTATTCGTATCCTTTGAAACGATCTTCTCGCTATCCATCAAGATTGAGAAAAGTTCCCGGCCAACCGAGATCACCCATCCATAGGATGGACCCATGGCCACATCCACCGCACTTTCCTCAGGTTGTTTTAGTTATCCAATTACCTACCACATTTAGTTGGACATGCATCAAACAACTTCCTTAATTAGTTTGTTAGGCACTGGTTCCTCCACGTAATCATAGTACTTGACATAGAAAAGCAATGTCAAACAAGTTCCTTTTCAACAGGTTATAATATTTATCTTTGAAATACATAAAGTCTAGCCCGTAGGCTTATCCATAATCCGCTCGAAGGCTATCCAGCAATCCACAAGGATTACTAATCCAAGATTCCGCTCGTAGACTAGTATGCGGGCCTCGAGATCCAATCCTGAGTGACGTTGGCCTCTTGTGTAGGGCCTCGAAGGCGAGGGATTTATGGCCAGAGCTCCCTCTGGCACCCAAGCGTCCTCCTGCTCCAAGTAGCACTCAACGGAGAGACCTCTCTCAATGGGTTCGGTCCACCTTCCCCGCGCAGTTAACAACCTCCTTGGTTAGGGTCAGGTAGGCAGTCGGGGGTAACTGAAGCTATCTCTCCCTTCAGGCCTTTAACCTAAAGCATTAGATATCTTTTCATCCTTTAATTCTTTGAGCAAACAAAGCAAAAGAGTGCTCTTAAAACTGTTATAAGCACAATCATTTCCATTGGTTGTTAATTTTTGGCCAACTACTAAGGAGTGAATCCTTCTTTCTGAATGCATCCAACACTCGATCCGGGATCAATTGCGACTTGGCAAGATTCCCAAGGGTTTGTTTGTTAACCCTATATCCTTGGGTTAGGGCCGTACCCTATTAACCTGACTTAATCAAAATCTTAAGTTATATTAGCAGTGAATACGTTATTCCAATTCATTGATTGGTCTTTTGCTTCCAAGCAAATATCTAATCCCCGAATCTTGGTCACTTTACCCAAGAAAGGTATTATATCAGGACAATTATTCATCCTCTTACAAGATAAACTTGCATAAGAATCTGCCAATCTCATTCCGAGGAATTGGCCATTCTCTTGTGATCAAATCACAAGATCATGCGACTCTGCAACTTGTTGCACAAGTGTCGCATCAACTATGGGACTATTCTACCCATCAACGGTGTCTTCTAATCACGGTATCATGATTAGATATAACAATCTGTTCCTGATTGCATCAGGTTGACATTGTCGGTCCTAGGGTTCCGAGTTTCATCTTTTTAGCGAGAGATTCTTAGGAAAAACCCTAGACCACTTCTCGCAAGTATGTTCCAATGTCCCTACATTCCGTGAATGTGGGCAAGTCTTTAGGGTATAGGAGTTTCAGCTTTGGTAATACGAGCGACTAGGTAATGTCCTCAACGTGCTAACCCTAGTTAGCTCTTTGGGATATGTTGCATTGAATTAACCCTTTCCTAAAAGAGTACCTCGCAGTTATAGGTGGTTTAGGTTTAAACCAATTTAACTTGTCTATTCTTGAAGATAATTACGCTACCATTTCCGTAACCACATGATTCATTGTCTATGTATAAGTTGATTTACAAACCCTAACTTTTCGGGTTAAGATCAAAGCATAGGTTAAGTTATAGCATAATTCCAATTGATCATCCTATAACATGCAAACAAGATTCATGCTACTAAGCTTTAGGATTTTATGTTTTAACATGCAACCTTTTTCTACTTTCTTTTTCGAATGAATTTGTCGTATGCTGAACTTACACACCCTTTCGTTGATTTAAGTTTTTAGGCCACTTGCCTAGAGTTAAATCTTCTTCATGCAGCCCTAGCAATTTTCTATAGTTGCTAGTAACTTTCTTTAAGAATCATTTCGAAAATATGCTCAATAATGCGATATGCGGTTTATTCCTTCCATGCTTAGTCGAAGTGTACTATCATAATTTTGTTTTGTAAAAATGGACATTAATTAATCTAATTTCATTCCTTTGCAATGCATAAAAACGACTTGCTAGAAATGCAATCTTATGCCCACTTTAATTTTGTTCGTTTTATTGAAAAATACTAATGACCGAATCCCTCAATTGTGATCTATTAGCCAAAGTATTTTCACTCGAAAAACAAGTATCCTTATTCCTCAAATGATCCATGCATAATTGAAATATTACGACGTTAATCAAATTTAGGAAGAAGAACCTGGACTTGTGGTGAAATGTCCACATGGATGTTAGGAGACGATCCTCCTGCGGTTGCGCCTTGTGCTTTCTTAGGAGCCATCGCGAATGTGGCCTTTTCGTCTTGGACGTAGATTTATGATCTTGGACGATCTTCTTCAAACGCGAAACTCCCTTTGTGACCGATTGCACCGTCTTTCAGAGTCGGCTTTAGAAGGCTTTATAGGTTTTTTCCTCCTTAAATTTGGCTAAAGGGGAACTTGTGGGGAACCTAAGGGGAAAAAGGGTGTTTGTGAAGGCCAATAGCAAAGGGGTTCTAAGGGACCCTGAGGTGAAGGTGAACCCTTGTGTAAGAATGCAGGGGGAGGGAGGGAACTTAATGGGCTTATAAAAGCTTGGATGGAACAACATGGAAAAGGGGCTTTGAAGGAGGCCCACAAGAAAGGATTAAGGGCCTTTGAATTCCGGGGGTGGGAAAAACCCACGGGAATGGGGTTTAAATCCCTGGGGAGGGGATAGTTTTAAGATCTTTCGAGAGTAAGGCTTATTAAAGCCACGGGAAGGGGGCTTAAAGGCCTTCTACAAGCTCGGATGGGACCCCACGGGAAAAAGGGGGAAAACAAGGGGTGTAAAAGACCTTCTAAAGGAAGGCTTTAAGGAGGCCACATGAAGGGGGGCTTAGCTCCTCCCCTTAGAAGCTTCCAAGAAGCTTCTTGGAAGCTTCTGGGGTTTAAGTAACCACGTGGGGAGAAAAATAAGGGGATGATTATTGGAGAAATAATGGCAGCCAGGAGACCGACTGATTCAGCGTCTCGGGACGGCATATGCGAATTCAGGTGGCGGTTCTAGACTGCAGTGCGAAGTTCCCTCCTCCTTCCGGCTAGCCTTACGCCCTTTCGCAATGGTAGCATCAGCAGTATCTTGGTCTCTCTCTTGACGGCAGTGTGAGCAACGTGACGGCTCATCCCCTTCTACTCTTTTCCCACAGCTTATATAGCTGAGGGGAGGGGATCCTCCCTCTCCCACGTGGCATCATGCATGCCTTCGTCCCCTCCATGGCATCCAGCAGGGATGCTTAGTCATCTCGCCTTCCCTCCCTCTCCCCCACTACGACAGTCGGCTGGGGGAAGGAGGGAATAATTAAATTTTTTTCCCTTAATTCTAACAATGATCTCTTGCCAAGAGGGGATTTTTATGCGGGAGGAATGGAAAATTTTACATTCTCTCCCCCTTGGAGGAATTGAGATGTCCTCATCTCGAGATAAACTAGGGATATTGATGGTTGAGAGTGCTTTCATCTATCCACATGGCATCCTCCTTGGGAGTATCTTTCCACTGGACGAGGCATTCTCTCAAGGTTCTGGATCTCAGTTGTCTGTCCCTAACATCTAAGATCCTGTCCTCACCAGGCCGTAGTTCAAGGACTCCTTGACTAGGCATTACAACTTGTTGGTCATCAAGTACATGGTTAGGATTAGATACATACTTCTTCAATAGGTTGATATGAAATACATTATGAACCTTTAGGTTCTCAGGGAGTTGCAGTTCATAAGCATTGGGTCTTAGGCACTTGAGGATATTGTATGGTCCACAATACCTTGGACTTAGCTTTTTGCATTTCCCTAAGGATAGAGAACTCTTCTTTGGACATACATGAATGAAGACCATATCTCCTTCCTTGAAGATTCTATCTTGACGCTTCAAATCCGTGTATGTTTTTTTTCTATCCTTGGCGGTTTGGATGTCTTGTCTTATTGACTTTATTTGGTCATCCATCTCTTCCAACATCTGCCTTGAAGATTCAACCCTCAAGGTTGGATCTAAGAAGTTTAGGGGACTTCGACAGTCATGACCATACAATGCTTGGAAAAGGGTCATCTGAATGCTCTGTTGGTAAGAAGCATTGTAGGCAAATTCAACCAAAGGTAAGTATTGAATCCACCTTTTTGGTTCATGACAGCAGTATGCCCTAAGAATATCCTCAATGATTTGATTGACTCGCTCTGTTTGGCATCCATTTGGGGATGGTAAGCTGTGCTAAAACAGAGTTGAGTCCCAATGGCTTCAAAGATGGCTCTCCAGAAGTGTGATGTGAAGAGAGAATCACGATCACTAATGATTCTTCTAGGTAGTCCATGTACCTTTAATATCTCCTTGATAAACAATCTTGCAATGTCTGAGGCTTTATAGTTTGTCTTTACTGGAATAAGGTGTGCAACCTTAGTAAGCATGTCAACCACAACCATGATGGAGTTGTATCCTCCTTGAATTTGGGGTAGGCCAACCACAAAGTCCGTACTGATGAATTTCCATTTCATTTGGGGAATGCGAAGTGGTTGCAACTTCCCTGGAATTTTGACATGTTCGGCTTTGATACATTGACAAGACAAACACTCAGTGACATATTTGAGCACGTCACCTTTAAGCCTCTCGCAATAGTAGCTCTTCCTAACTGCATTGAGAGTCTTGGCATAGCCAGGATGTCCTGAGAAAGGGGAATCATGAGCTTCCCACAATATCTTTTGCTTAAGTGACTGGCTCACCGGTATACATACTCTAGTCCTATAGTAGACAAGTCCACTATTGATAGAGAATTCATGATACTTAGCCTGCAGCATTTGGTCCTGATCCTTGATAGAGATCTCCCTTAGCATCTTTTGATAGGCTGGATCATGGCATGCTTCCTCTCTAGCTAACTCAAGTATTGGGTTGTTTGTCATGGATACCTTTGTGGCTAGAGATCTAGTTGTTGATGGGTTTTGCAAGATTAGAGAATTAAGGAATGCCTTGCAACTGAGTGCATCGGCAACTACATTCTCCTTTCTAGGTCAGTACTTGATTTCAAAGTCATACTCCTCCAGCACTTCAATCCACCGACATTGCCTCATGTTGAGCTCGTTCTGGGTAAAGATCCACTTGAGACTCTTATGATCAATCACTAGAGTAAACTTGTTACCCAACAGGTAGTGTCTCCAAAGCTTTAGAGCATGGATGACAGCTAACAATTCTAGATCATGTGTAGCATAATTCTTCTCATGACTCTTCAGCTTCCTTGAAGAGTATGCTACAGGATGACTTTCCTGCATGAGCACACATCCTAAGGCAAGTGCATTAGCATCAGTTACTACCTCGAACTCCTTTTTGAGGTCTGGAAGCTTTAGGATAGGTGCTGATACCAAACTTTGCTTCAATCTGTCGAAGCTAGTTTGTTCGGGAGTTGACCATGCAATGGAAGTTTGCTTCTTCAGTAAGTCCGTCAGAGGTGCTGCAATCAAAGCATAGTTTTTTATGAAGACCCTATACCATCCTATCAATCCAAGAAAACTACGTATTTCTTTGACAGTTGTTTGTATTGGCCATTCTAACACATCTCTGACCTTGGTTGGGTCCACTGAGATTCCTTTCGCTGATACGATGAATCCCAGATATTCAATCTGACGCTTGAAGAATGTACATTTCTTCATCTTAGCATACAGCTTGTGTGACCTCATTGTCTCAAGGACAATCCAAAGTTGGGGTTCATGATCTTCCTCCTGTTTGGAATAGACTAAAGTGTCATTGAAAAAGACGAGCATGAAGTCATCAAGATATGGCCTAAAGATATCCTGCATTAACCTGTTAAAAGTGGCAGGCGCATTCGTAAGTCCGAATGACATAACTAGGAACTCAAAGTGTCCATATCTTGTGTTTAAGGCCGTCTTTGGGATATCTTCGTCCTTGATTCTTATCTGATAGTAACCAGACCTGAGATCAATCTTAGACAAGATCTTCGCACCCTAAAGACGATCAAGAAGCTCATCTATACTAGGAATAGGGTACTTGTTCTTGACAGTTGATTGATTCAACCCTCTGTAATCAATACACAGTCGAAGCGTTCCATCTTTCTTTTTCTGGAACAATACTGGAGTTCCCCATGGTGAACTGCTAGGACATATGTAGCCCTGATCTAGCAGTTGCTTGAGTTGTTTCTTCAGCTCAATTGCTTCCGGTATGGACATTCTATAAGGTCTCTTTGCAATTGGCGCAGCTCTTGGTACTAGCTTGATCTCATGATCCACTTCTCTTTGAGGCGGAAGTTTTGTCAACTCTTCAGGAAATACGTCTGCATATTCCTTTAGCCATGAAGGTCCTTCACTAGACTCCTGCTTCTGATCTAACTTGTTGAGCTTAATCAAGTAGACAGGTAGTCCTTTTCTGACTCCCTTTATGATTCAAGATGCTTTGGACAATTGGATTTTTGGATTTCCAGCCTCACCTTGAGTTGTGACCAATTCCCCTTCAGAGTTTTGAAAGGAAATTTGGCCCTTTCCACAATGAATGTGGGTGTCATTAGGCTTAAGCCAATCCATTCCGAGTAGACACTCATGGATGCCTAAATTCATGACTCTGAATTTGATCGAAGTCGTCTTTCCTCCCAGAAAGAATTCCACCTTAGCAGTTTTCCTGGTACAAGTCACCTCACAACCATTTGCCAATTCCACAAGCAAGATAGGTGCTTCTATTGTGGCTATTCCTAATCTTTTTGCGCAAGCTGGTGAGATAAAGGAATGTGTACTGCCACAATCAATCAAGGTCTTGAAACCTTTACCTTGATAGTCTGACAGTGTCTAAATCACCGAGAACTGGCGATTTGGCCCTTTCTTGTGAAGAGTAGCATGGACTGTCGCCCTTTCAAATTCTGCTTCCATGGTTGGATCTTCTTCTTCTTCGCACATTTCCCTGTTGGCAACATAGGCGGTTCTTCCTCTGCCTCAGGTAGTGGCTCTCTGATCACAGCCCGTTCCTTGGAAAGGTGCTTGGTGGTGTCCCCCTCCAAGCTTGGGACATTGCCTCTTGAAATGACCGGGCTCATTGCAGTGGAAACAATAGAGGTTTCGGCCATTGCTTTGAGTAGGAACAAAGTTGTTGACATTATTAATCCTTGCTTTCTTTCTTTGTCCCTGATTTTGACCTTGAACTCTCTTCATTTAAGGCCTATATGCTCCTCTATTTGGGTCATTATAAGACCAAGTTTTGTTACCCCTTGGTCTAACCTGCACCTCTTGAATTATAGGTGCAGCTCGAATGAGAGCGTCCTGAAGATCTGATGGGCGCATAGATTCGAGGCGGGTATTCATTGGTGGATTTAAACTAGCGCAAAATTTTGACACCTGCTGTGTCATGTCCATCTATGGCGCATACTTAAGAAGTGTGATGAATTTAGAATAGTATGCGTCAAGAGTGAGTCCCAGCTATTTTAGCTCGTAGAACTCATTCATTTTCTACATGTGATACGCAGGTGGTAAGTATCTTCCCTGCACGGCTTTCTTCAACTTCTCCCATGTAACGGATCCTTCTACGATCCCTTGATCTTTGCACCATTGCTTCTACCAAAGCCTGGCTTCGCCGATGAGCTTCAGCTTGGCGAGCATAGCTTGGTTGGCAGGTGTAGTACTAGCTACTTCAAAGTAATCCTCTATGGATTCAATCCAAATTTCAGCATCAGCTTGGACGGACCTGCCTCTCCCGTCGAATTCGGGCAGCTTAATCTGCTTGAGAAGAAAGTTATTCTCCTAGATTACAGAAGTACTTGATGTAGGAGGCAAACTGGGATTCTGTACCTGGGGTTGTGCCTGGATAAAGTTTTCTTAAAGTTATTACTTGATAATCGTTGCGATTTATATTTCATCTCCATTTCAGCTCTCAACCAAGCAATCTAACCACTTAACATCTTATCAATTCTCATGAACAAAACAGACATTTGATAAAAAGAAGTCTTATTGTATTTATATGGACATAGCCCTTTCAGAATACAACATTTCTTGCGATGATAAGCCAACTGTTTACATTTAATTTGGGGAGAATAATGTTGCATTATATTTATCTATAGGAATTGGATAATAGTATGGTTTCGGGTCATGGATCTTTAGGAATCGGTAAGTCATTGGAAGATTAGGGTATCCTTTCGTTTGGAACTCATACTTCTCATGGCGCCCCAACACTTTGATCTTGTCGGCGGGGATTACACGGGTCACTTCCTCATACATATGAGTTCAGCTCAACCCCCCAACCTCGAATATGTAGAGTTGAGTTTACGTGAACTTCCACGAAAATGAACAGCTTCACGACTTTCAGGTCTTCCAACCACTTGATCCTCTTTAGTTGGTCTGAAGGTATGCAAACCGGTGGGCAGCTATATAGTAGATTTCTGAGGCACCCGTCCATCTTCGTTCCATGTATAAAGGTGATGGATTATAGATACGCTCTAGGATGTTCATCATCTCAACCGTTTGTCGATAATCCGGAGAATGCATCGCAATCATACACATGATTCAGAACACTAAGAACTTGTTCCATGCTTCGTAATTCTGCAAGACAGCATCCAAAGTAAGGAAATGTTCGGATCGCAACATTTGCTTTACTTCTTTTTATTAATATTTCTTAAAAATAAATCCTTCGTTGGTTGGCTCTAATACCAACTGTAACGTGTCCACCTGTTATCTTCAGGACACGTCTTAGCAGTCCATCAGAAAGGATGTCTAGAAAGCTCCGCGCGGCACTCCCATGGAATGTTACGGGGTTTGCGATCTAGGACTTTCCGCGTCTGCCACGTAGCGGAAGTATTCCGGTCATTCCCACTTAGGACCGACCTGAATTAGGGTTTTTCCTATTGGTCATTTCCTAACGGCAACTACGTCGAACCTAAGCGAACTACTTTACACAGAAACGCCATGTCCAAAGCAGATTCACGCAGCACTTGGTTCAAGGAGAATGGGAAACGAGAGGGATGCGAAGCTCAACCTCTGTGCCATAAGGCATAGTCCCATTCCGTTCCCCTTAAACCGCGTAAATCGGGATCATTTATAACTTAGACTCTAGGTCAGCGCCCTTTTTCTATTCGTATCCTTTGAAACGATCTTCTCGCTATCCATCATGATTGAGAAAAGTTCTCGGCCAACCGAGACCACCCATCCGTAGGACGGACCCATGGCCATATCCACCGCACTTTTCTCAGGTTTTTTTAGTTATCTAATTACCTATCACATTTAGTTGGACATGCATCAAATAGCTTCCTTAATTAGTCCATTAGGCACCGGTTCCTTCACGTAATCATAGCACTTGACATAGAAAAGCAATGCCAAACAAGTTCCTTTTCAACAGGTTATCATATTTATCTTTGAAATACATAAAGTCCAGCCCATACGCTTATCCATAATCTGCCCGAAGGCTATCCAGTAATCCACAAGGATTACTAATCCAGGATTCCACCCGTAGACTAGTATGCGGACCTTGAGATCCAATCCCGAGTCACGTTGGCCTCTTGTGCACGGCCCGAAAGGCGAGGGATTTATGGCGAAAGCCCCCTCTGGCACCCAATGTCCTCCTGCTCCAAGTAGCGCTCAATGAAGAGACCTCTCGTAGCGGGTTCGGACCACCTTCCCGGTGCGGTTAACAACCCCCTTGGTTAGGGTCAGGTAGGCAGTTGGGGGTAACTGAAGCTGCCTCTCCCTTCAGGCCTTCAACCTGAAGCATTAGATATCTTTTCATCCTTTAATTCTTTGAGCAAACAAAACAAAACAGTGCTCTTAAAACTGTTATAAGCACAATCATTTCCATTGGTTGTTAATTTTTGGCCAACTGCTAAGGAGTGAATCCTTCTTTCCGAATGCATCCAACAATCGATCCGAGATCAATTGTGACTTGGCAAGATTCCCAAGGGTTTGTTTTTTAACTCTATATCCTTGGGTTAGGGCCGTACCCTATTAATCCGACTTAATCAAAATCTTAAGTTCTATTAGCAGTGAATATGTTATTCCAATTCACTGATTGGTCTTTTGCTTCCAAGCAAATATCTAATCCCCGAATCTTGGTCACTTTACCCAAGAAAGGTATTATATCAGGACAATTATTCATCCTCTTGCAAGATAAACTTGCATAAGAATCTGCCAATCTCATTCCGAGGAATTGGCTATTCCCTTGTGATCAAATCACAAGATCATGCGACTCTGCAACTTGTTGCACAAGTGTTGCATCAACTATGGGACTATTCTACCCATCAACGGTGTCTTCTAATCACGATATCATGATTAGATATAACAATTTATTCCTGATTGCATCAAGTTGACATTGTCGGTCCTAGGGTTCCGAGTTTCATCCTTTTAGCGAGAGATTCTTAGGAAAAACCCTAGACCACTTCTCGCAAGTATGTTCCAATGTCCCTACATTCCGTGAATGTGGGCAAGTCTTTAGGGTATAGGAGTTTCAGCTTTGGTAATACGAGCGACTAGGTAATGTCCTCAATGTGCTAACCCTAGTTAGCTCTTTGGGATATGTTGCATTGAATTAACCCCTTCCTAAAAGAGTACCTCGCGGTTGTAGGTGTTTAGGTTTAAACCAATTTAACTTGTCTATTCTTGAAGTTAATTACGCTACCATTTCCGTAACCACATGATTCATTGTCTATGTATAAGTTGATTTACAAACCCTAACTTTTCGGGTTAAGATCAAAGCATAGGTTAAGTTATAGCATAATTCCAATTGATCATCCTATAACATGCAAACAAGATTCATGCTACTAAGCTTTAGGATTTTATGTTTTAACATGCAGCCTTTTTCTACTTTCTTTTCCGAATGAATTTGTCGTATGCTGAACTTACACACCCTTTCGTTGATTTAAGTTTTTAGGCCACTTGCCTAGAGTTAAATCTTCTTCATGCAGCCCTAGCAATTTCCTATGGTTGCTTGTAACTTTCTTTAAGAATGATTTCGAAAAGATGTTCAATAATGTGATATGCAGTTTATTCCTTCCATGCTTAATCGAAGTGTACTATCATAATTCCATTTTGTAAAAATGGACATTAATTAATCTAATTTCATTCCTTTGTAATGCATAAAAACAACTTGCTAGAAATGCATAGAAATCTTATGCTCACTTTAATTTTGTTCGTTTTATTGAAAAATACTAATGATCGAATCCCTCAATTGTGATCTATTAGCCAAAGTATTTTCACTCGAAAAAACATGTATCCTTATTCCTCAAATGATCCATGCATAGTTGAAATATTACGACGTTAATAAAATTTAGGAAGAAGAACCTGGACTTGTGGTGAAATGTCCACATGGATGTTAGGAGACGATCCTCATACGGTTGCGCCTTGTGCTTTCTTAGGAGTCATCGCGATTGCGGCCTTTTCATCTTGGACGTGGATTTATGATCTTGGCCGATCTTCTTCGAATGCGAAACTCCCTTTGTGACCGATTGCACCGTCTTTCAGAGTCGGCTTTAGAAAGCTTTATAGGTTTTTTCCTGCTTAAATTTGTCTAAAGGGGAACTTGTGGGGAACCTAAGGGGAAAAAGGGTTTTTTTGAAGGCCAATAGTAAGGGGGTTCTAAGGGACCCGAGATGAAGATGAACCCTTGTGTAAGAGCGCGAGGGGGGGGGGGAGGGGGGGAAAGACTTAATGGGCTTATAAAGGCTTGGATGGGACAACACGGAAAAGGGGCTTTGAAGGAGGCCCACAAGAAAGTATTAAGGGCCTTTGAATTCCGGGGGTGGGGAAAACCCACGAGAATGGGGTTTAAATCCTCGGGGAGGGGATAGTTTTAAGATCTTTCAAGAGTAAGGCTTATTAAAGCCACGGGAAGGGGGCTTAAAGGACTTTTACAAGCTCGGATGGGACCCCACGGGAAAAAGGGGGGAAACAAGGGGTGTAAAAGACCTTCTAAAGGAAGGCTTTAAGGAGGCCACATGAAGGGGGGCTTAGCTCCTCCCCTTAGAAGCTTCCAAGAAGCTTCTTGGAAGCTTCTGGGGTTTTAGTAACCACGTGGGGGGAAAAATAAGAGGATGATTATTGGAGAAATGATGGCGGCCAAGAGCAGACCGATTCAGCGTCTCGGTACGGCGTGCACGGCTTCAGCGGTGGTTTTAGACTGCAGCGCGAAGTTTCCTCCTCCTTCCGACCAGCCTTACGCCCTTTCGCAATGGCAGCATCAGCAGTATCTTGGCCTCTCTCTCGACGGTAGTGTCAGCAACGTGACGTCTCATCCCCTCCTACTCTCCTCCCATAGCTTATATAGCTTAGGGGAGGGGATCCTCCCTCCCCCATGCGGCATCATGCATGCCTTCGCCCCCTCCATGGCATCCAACAGGGATGCTTAGTCATCCCGCCTTCCCTCCCTCTTCCCCAGAACGATAGTCGGCTGGGGGAAGGAGGGAATAATTAAAAAAAATTTCCTTAATTCTAACAATGATCTCTTCTCAAGAGGGGATTTTTATGCGGGAGGAATCACGAATTTTACGCTAGAAACCTTGTTACAGCTGGAGCAACAGACTTGAGCTGCAGGAGGATCTTTGCCTATGATGCAATGATCAGTTTTGGAGGTCAACACTGTATTTTACCAGTTTCTGTTTTTTGCGAGTACAGCCTAAAGAAGCTGATGGGATAATAAGTAATCATTATCTTTTAAGAAAATACAGAGTTTGTGTTGCTCTGTGCTCATCACAGTAGGAGAGAGTGACATCTTGTAACTGGTTGTAGTAAAACCAAGAAGCCAACTGCTGTCCTGATGAAAAGAAATGCAAGGCTAGGTCCACATCTTGCTGTTGGCAGAATATTATGGATGAAGTGTTCCATTGTAGAAGTGCCAAGTGCAGGGAAAGGAGAGAAGAAGAGGAGGAGAGAGAAGGAAGGAGAAGAGGAGGAAAAGAAGAAGGAAAGGAAGAAGAGAAAGAGAGAGAAGAAGAGGAGAGAGAGAAGAGAGGAAGGGAAGGAGAGAAAGAGGAGAGAGAGAGAAGGAGAAGAAGTGAAGAAGTAGTAGAAGAGATAGAAGGATAGAAGAGAGTAGAAGAAGAAGAAGAGAAGAGGGGGAAGAGGAGAGAGAGAGAGAAGAGGAGAAGGAGAGAGAGAGAGTAGGAGAAGAGAAGAGGGAGAGAAGAAGAGAAGGAGAGAGAAAAGAGAGGAAGGGGAGGAGAGAAGGAGAGAAAAAGTGAAGGAAGGAGAAGGAGAAGAAGAAGAGAAGAAGTAGAAGAAGAAGAGGAGAGAGAGAGAGAAGAAGAGAAAAGAAGAGAAGAGAAAGAGAGAAGAGAGAAGAGAGAGAAGAAGAGAAGGAGATAGAGAAAGAATGAGAGGGAGTGAGAGTTGGTGTGTAGCCTCGAGGAGTCGCGTTCGTGAACCCACCCTTTTGGCGAAGGACCCCCATCTAACGACCCTTCCTACCCAAGCCTATCGTCCTAAAATCCGTCAAGGTCTGGACTGTCCAATCTCCATGGGGCAAATGGCTCCCAAGAAGAAAGTCACGGGAAGCGTAGGTGCCAAAGCTACCCTTGGTACCGGTAATGCGGGAGAGGCAAGCAGAGCGACCAACATGATGAATGCCCCTACGATCAGAAATCAAACTCAGGTTCTTTAAGCTTTGTAATTAATTACGTTTTATTTCTCATGAAAGAAATGAAGGGGTTAGCTACAAGCATGGAACATGGACGAGTCTTAGGCGCTAGGTTGCATGCACGAAATGATAGAGTATGGGGTTTGCATAAGTTTATATGCATGAAATGATAGCTTTTACACACATAAAATGATAAGGTTTTTGCATTATTTCACATAAAATAATAGCTTTTAAACCAGTTCAATGCATGAATAGTCATTTAGAATGCATGCTTCGCGATCATGACTAAAAGAAACACATGAAATGATAGTTTTCGATGCATAGAAACCTGGACCTTCATGAGATCCGATCTTGTTTTATCTTGTCTTCGTGTCTGTGGCCTAAATTATGTAAAGGAACTTGTGATTAATGGGTTAATTAAGGAAGTTGCTTTTATATGTCAAACATAATGTGGTAGGTAATTAGATAACTAAAACAACCCTTGAGGGAAGCGTGGTGGATGTGACCGATGGGTCTATCCTATGGAAGGGTGGTCTTGGTTAGCTGAGAGCTTTCCTCAAAGGAAATGTTAGGAAAAGTCAGACTTCAGGTTGATCCTAGTGGGAATGGTCGGATAAGTTCCATTGCGGGGCAGACTCGAGAGACCCCAGTTGGCAAACCCCGTGTCATTCCTTGGGAGTGCCAAGCGGCGTCTTCTAGATATATCTCTCGATGGACTGCTAAGATGTGTCCCACGATTGGAAAAGAGGGCATGTTACAATTGCTATCAGAGCAAAACTTCATAATGATACATGATTGATTAATGTTTAGTTCATAGACATATCCTAAGCAAAAATAACCTAAGTGGCATGGTTTGATTGTCAGGCACCTTCTCCACCCACGAATGCTGACATACAAGAGAAGAAGTTCCTTCTCAAGCAAATAAAGCCACCCGAGTTTGATGGGAAGGGAAGGACTGTTCAAGCCGATGCCAAGATCTGGATTGAGTCCATGGAGGACTATTTTGAGGTAGTCTATCTGCTAACCAAGCCATGCTCGCCAAACCTAATCTTACAGGGGAAGCGAGACTTTGGTGGAAATAATGGTGCAGAGACCAAGCGATCTCGAAGGGGATAGTCACTTGGGATAAGCTTAAGGAAGTTGTGCGAGGGAGGTATATGCCAAGATGAATGAATTCTATGACTTGAAGCAGCTAGGATTATCTCTTGAAGCATATTATTCAAATTTTGTTTCACTCCTAAAGTATGCACCCCCAATGGATATGACACAACAGGTGTCAAAATTCTATGTTGGGTTGAATCCACCCATAAACACTCGATTGGAATCAATGCGCCCAACGGACTTGCAAGATGCATTACTCCGAGCGAATCCAATCGTCCAATAACTTAAATCAGGCATCTATGATGAAGATGACTCACAAGATCAAGACAAGAGATGCCACAAGTGCGGAGAGATAGGACACATCCGTAAGAGATGTCCCAACCATTGATGTTTCCACTACAATGAACTAGGACACATCCAAATAGATTGTCCTGAGTTGGACCCTGAGAATCAGGAACGTGCGGTCAAACAAAGCCGTCTAAACTCTACTTTTGGCTCATATTATAAACCATATGATGATGAAGGCTTGGAGCCTATTGTAACCTTTGAGGATGACTAGATACCCTAGGAAAATCTTCTTGAGGTAATAAGTCTTGTACTTGGAATAAATCCTATTGAATCGTATGAGTTGTGACAAGTTGTTATTTTGAGTTGAAAATTTGAGTAATCAAAGTAGCGTAGCGAAAGCATGATGGGCCCTAACCCATAGGCTATAAGCTCCAATTGTGCTTGTCTCCCCCAGTTTCTCTCAAGATGAGGACATCTTGATTCCTCTAAGGGGGAGAGAATGTAACATTCCCCCCCTCCCCATGACCCCCATACTATCCCCCCCCATAGGAACTCCCCCCCTTTAAATTTTTTTCAAATTTTTTTATCTCTCCCTCTCTCTCCCCCTGCCATGTGCATGGTGGGGAGAGAGAGAGAGAGAGCGGGTGAAGTGTGGGAGATGGGGGGGCATGTAGCCCCCCAAGTGGCGGGTGGCACCGTCTTGCCACTCCCCCTCCCTCCTTATAAAGCTTCCCTCCTCCCTCGTCCAGCGAAGCTGCGCCCCCTCCTCCCGACGTCAGCAGACAAAAGTCCCCCCCTGACCTCAGAGCTATGAGACCTACGCGCTAGCGAACTGCACCACCACCCCAGGCCATGATGACAGCATTCCCCCCCTCTATCCTGGTGATCATGCCCCTTGGGCTTCCGTCGGGAAAACTCTCCCCCCCTCTTAGAGAGAAACCTTCCCCCCTTTTCAGCCGGCAAAGCTGTGTCCCCGTGAAACCCCCCTTTTCCGCCAGCAAGCTGCACCCCGTGATCAGAGAGGAAGAGGGAGAGAAGTAGGAGAGAAGGAGAAAGAAGGAGGGAGAGAGAGAAGAGGAGGAAGAGGGAGAGAAGTAGAAGGAGAGAAGAGAAGGAGAAGAGGTAGAAGAGGAAGAGGAGGAAGAGGAGGAAGAGGGAGAGAAGAAGAAGAGAGAGAAGAGGGAGAGAAGAGAGAGAATAAGTAGAAGAAGAAGAAAAAGAGGAGGGGTGAGAAAGAAGGAGAGAAGAAGAGGAGGAGAGAGAAGGAAGCAGAAGAGTAGGAAAAGAAGAAGGAAAGGAAGAGAGGAAGAGGGAGAGAAGTAGGAGAGAAGGAGAAAGAAGGGAGAGAGAGAAGAGGAGGAAGAGGGAGAGAAGTAGAAGGAGAGAAGAGAAGGAGAAGAGGTAGAAGATGAAGAGGGAGAGAAGAAGAAGAGAGAGAAGAGGGAGAGATGAGAGAGAAGAAGTAGAAGAAGAAGAAGAGGAGGGGTGAGAAAGGAGAGAAGAAGAGGAGGAGAGAGAAGGAAGGAGAAGAGCAGGAAAGGAAGAAGGAAAGGAAGAGAGGAAGAGGGAGAGAAGTAGAAGGAGAGAAGGAGAGAGAAGGAGAGAGAAGGAGGGAGAGAGAGAAGAGGAGGAAGAGGGAGAGAAGTAGAAGGAGAGAATAGAAGGAGAAGAGGTAGAAGAGGAAGAGGGAGAGAAGAAGAAGAGAGAGAAGAGGGAGAGAAGAGAGAGAAGAAGTAGAAGAATAAGAAGAAGTGGAGGGGTGAGAAAGAAGGAGAGAAGAAGAGGAGGAGAGAGAAGGAAGGAGAAGAGGAGGAAAAGAAGAAGGAAAGGAAGAGAGGAAGAGGGAGAGAAGTAGAAGGAGAGAAGGAGAAAGAACGAGGGAGAGAGAGAAGAGGAGGAAGAGGGAGAGAAGTAGAAGGAGAGAAGAGAAGGAGAAGAGGTAGAAGAGGAAGAGGAGGAAGAGGGAGAGAAGAAGAAGAGAGAGAAGAGGGAGAGAAGAGAGAGAAGAAGTGGAAGAAGAAGAAGAGGAGGGGTGAGAAAGAAGGAGAGAAGAAGAGGAGGAGAGAGAAGGAAGGAGAAGAAGAGGAAAAGAAGAAGGAAAGGAAGAAGAGAGGGAGAGAAGAAGACAAGGAGAGAGAGAAAGAAAGAGAGTGAGTGAGAGTTGGTGTGTAGCCTCGAAGAGTCGCGTTCATGAAGCCACCCTTTTGGCGAAGGACCCCCATCTAATGACCCTTCCTACCCAAGCCTATCGTCCTGAAATCCGGACTGTCCAATCTCCATGGGGCAAATGGCTCCCAAGAAGAAAGTTGCGGGAAGCGTAGGTGCCAAAGCTACCGTTGGTACTGGTAATGCGGGAGAGGCAAGCGGAGCGACCAATGTGACGAATGCCCCTATGATCACAAATCAAACCCGAGTTCTTTAAGCTTTGTAATTAATTACGTTTTTTTTCTCATGAAAGAAATGAAGGGGTTAGCTATGAGCATGAAACGCGAACGAGTCTTAGGCGCTAGTTTGTATGTGCAAAATGATAGAGTATGGCGTTCGCATAAGTTTATATGCATGAAATGATAAAATGATAAGGTTTTTGCATTATTTCACATAAAATAATAGCTTTTAAACCAGTTCAGTGCATGACTAGTCATTTAGAATTCATGCTTCGCGATCATGACTAAAAGAAACACATGAAATGATAGTTTCTAATGGATAGAAACCTAGACCTTCATGAGATCTGATGCATTAGGAATAAGTATAATTGCCTGCGAATTGTTTTATCGATCATGCTGTGGACTATTGCAAATGGATACGCTCCTAGCTTAATTGAAGATGGTGACCTAACCCTAAATGGATTGTTGACCCAAGTTATGCTTGGTTGTTTGAAAAGGTTGTAAGTCCCTTGAGCAAGTGTTTTGATACATCCAAGTTAAATTCTGATTGTACATGCATTGGGATTGCGATGCCTTGAAGCAAGAAGGTGTGCATTCAAATGTTTGTTAATGTGGTTTTGGATGTTAACCCAAGTGGGGTGTGATTGATGGTTGCATGGTCGGGTCTGAGATGACTGATTGCCATGGAATCAAAAGGGATGTTTTCCCTAGTGATTGTTTTTAAGCTGGGTGCTTCAGCTGTGGTTGATTTCCTACAGGGATAATTAAGGAAGGATGGCGCTAGCTATCCCCCATGAACCGCCAAACCCTAACCAAGGGGGTTGTGAATCCGCGCCGGGAATGTGGACCAAACCGGCCGCGAGAGGTCTCTCCGTGAAAATTACTTGGCGTAGGAGAATGCTTGGGTGCCAGACGGGGCTCTAGCCATAAATCCCAATGCTTCCAGGTCCTACACAAGTATTATACGTGACTCGAGATGGGATCTCAAGGCCTTGATACTAGTTACAAGGCGAAATCTTGGAAGGATAAGCCTTCGGGTTTTATTGTCGGAAGACGGAAGGATTTTTTTGCGGAGGTAGAGAGGAACACTTAATTCTCCGAAGATAAGTTAAGGAAATGTTTGATCTTGTTTTATCTTGTCTTCATGTCTGTGGCCTAAATTACGTAATGGAACCTGTGATAAGTTAAGGAAGTGTTTGATCTTGTTTTATCTTTCTTTCGTGTTTGTGGCCTAAATACATAAAGGAACTTGTGATTAATGGGTTAATTAAGGAGGCTGCCTTTATATGTCAAACATAATGTGGTAGGTAATTAGATAACTAAAATAACCCCCGAGGAAAGCGTGGTGGATGTGACCGATGGGTCTATGCTATGGAAAAGTTGTCTCGGTTAGTCGAGAGCTTTCCTCAAAGGAAATGTTAACGAGAAATGTTAAGAAAAGTCAGACTTCAGGTCTGATCCTAGTGGGAACGATCATATAAGTTCCGCAACTCGAGAGACCCTAGTTGGCAAACCCCGTGTCATTCCTTGGAAGTGCCAGGCGACATCTTCTAGATATATCTCTCGATGGACTGCTAAGACGTCCCGTGATTGGAGAAGCGGACACGTTACAGTAAAGCTTGAAAGAGCTAGTGTAACTCTGATGAATACAGCCAATTCAACAACAACAACCTAGGGAACTTTAGTGTTCAATCTGAGCACCATGTGTGGTGGCTCGCTATATTTGAAGTTCCTAAGGAAACATTTGAGGTGCTACAGTTGTTCTTTATGCACACAAGCATTCCAAGCATCATCGATCGCTAAGAATATGGTGAGATGCTCTCGGTTGAAGGGTATGGTCAATACTTGGTTGAATGGCATCTTGCAGGAGACTTGAAAACTTTAAAATGCATGTGTGGAATCTTTGATGGTGCAAATATAAAGAATCCATGCCTATATTGCTTGACAGAGAGGGTGGAAGGAAAAGATGGAAAGAAGAATTGACAAAGGGTGACAAGTGCTGCACCGACGTGCAATAGAGAAGATCCCACTTGGAAGCCCATCTCCAACATTCCAGTGGATCATATTTACATTTGTTCATTGCGTGCTTTTGTCAGAATCATGGAGAAACTTGTATATGAATACATTTTCGTTGCTTATAGGATGCAACCAGAAAAAAAGCCATTGCAACATGTAGGAATGTGGAGCAGGTGCTATCAGAAATTGGGCTACACAATCATCAAGTGATGATTGAAAAAGATGAGAAGAGATCATGAAATTCTGGTAACTTGCCAAAAAAGCCTTGCTTTGGAGGAGCAAAGGCTAGGAAGTTTCTGTCAGTATCCATCAATGAGGAAGGGAATGTCATGGTTCGTAGGCCGCAAGACTACGATGGGTGGAAAAAGTTACATTTTGCAGTTCCTGATTGAAGTAATGGAGGAAAAACAAGGTTGGCCAAAGCTAAGGTTTGGATAAGTCTTAACAAATTGGCTCCCTTACTTTGCAAGATGGTGTTTAACAATGAAGATAAGCAAGAATTTATCAATGTTGTGCATAGCTTCTATGAAAACATGGTGGAAGCGTGGGGCAAAAGCTCTATCACACATTACATGGTGGGTACTAAGTTAATATTTTAAAATTGTATGAATTGTATAAATTGTTGAGCATAGTTTTACTCATGTGTGATATGTGTCTTTGTAGCATATCCTTAAGGCACATGTGTCATACTTTGCAGAAAAGGGAAGCATTGGAATTTGGTTCCCATACAAGGGATGGAAAATTCACATTGGATAAAGTGTGGGGCATACCAAAGAAATGTTGATCATGGAGGGGTGAAAGGTAGCAATCCAATGATCCAATTGTTATCTTGGTGATATACGATTACAGTAGCAGATGAAGCTAAACTCTCACAATAGAGAGCAAATAAAAGTGCTGATGAATCGACTGCAGACATGATGGAATCACATTGTGCCACTAAAAGAGTGCGTTATGAAGCCTCAAGTGCCAAAGAAACGCATGCACAGTGGCTAGAAACAAGGCTTTGACAAGGCAGCAAATGGGTTTGAAGAGAGCTAAGATAGTAAGATGAACCATGTGTTCAGTGTGAATGCAATTCATAGTTTAAGAGAGAAAGAGAGAGTGTGCATCTATGTGAATGAGTCTTACAATTTACGGTTATATAAAAGAGGGTTTCACTTTCTATCTTATTCATTGAGTTCTCACATCTCTTGTGCACGAAAGATGGCTAGGTCTAAGGTAGTGGCAAATAAGTTTCTGCTCAAAGTCTTGTATCGTGTTCTGCCCCTTGGAGCATCTACTAGCTCAGATGCACCCCCTTCTCAACCTAACCCACCTTCCTCAAGCTGCCCTCACAAGGTTCCTCCTCAACATCCCCACAAGAAACACAAGTGGAAGCTAGGTACAATGGCCTTGAGAGAAATTAGGAGGTATCAATGGTCTTTTGATCTCATCATTCCCAAGGCGAGCTTCTCGAGACTTGTTCGCGAGATTGTGCAAGACCTCTACCACACAGAAAGTAGGAGGCAGTTGTTGGCACAAGGTCAGGATAGACTTGATCGCTTCACAAAAGAATGCCTTCATGCTCTATGCTGTGTTGCAAAGGCCTTTTTAGGTGACTTGATGACGGATACTCAGCATTGTGCAATACATGCGAAGTGCATAACTATAACTCCCAAGGACTTCCAACTTGTAAGAAATCTTCAAGGAGTGAAGGATGCATTCGTTCCAATGGAATGAACACAATTTGTAATGTTTTTTTTAAAAGCATATTGTTATCCTCGTGCATTGGATATATGACTATGTCCCAGTGCAAAACTATTGTATGCGCCCTTAAAATATGAATTAAATTTTTACTGTTGTCCTTGGCTCTCAACATTGACTGTGCATCTTCGCTATATTTTCAATTCTTACTTAGAGTTTTTATCAGCACTGTCAATTTCAATAGGAAAAACATGCAATGGTTGATAGTGATGGTAGATACAAAAAGTTGATCGTCAACAAAAACTCTCGATTGTTCCTTGGCTTTTTCATCGCTGGAGAGGGGCCAGTTTTCGATGAAAATATAAGTTCCTTCTTTGCTTCAAAAATGATGGGCTCCTCTTTCAACTCCTTCTCCAGGAGAAGTGGATCTGACCCTTTAGCAAGGTCACCTCATGTAGCAAGCACACACATTGCTCCACCACCATTTGGTCAAACAAGTAAAGAAGCCTTGACCCCTTGATTAACACCACCTTCTCCAAGCTAGATATCACATGTATCCCTCGAAAAGCTCCCAACTTGGTCAAAGCTCAAATTTTCATGATTATTTCTTGCCCTCCTAGTGAGCAGTTCTTATGGAAGGCCACCAAGTTTGCAACAAGGTTGCCAATGTACTCCTTCAAAGCTAAATCCTTCCATTGATCCACATGCCAAGCTCCTCCTTGCCTTGATGCAAACTCATCTATATACAATATGTCCTAAATTACAAATTCAAATCAAACAATATATTTAGCGGCTAACCTAGAGTTATCAAAAAGCAAAAAAACTTGACAGTAGGGTGCGTCGGGTCCCCAGAGTCCACCGGTGAAATCTTGTCCGAAGTGTCTAAAGTTCAGTGTCTGTGGCCCTAGACACCAGACTTTGGACAGGGCAGCTGCTGTAGGCATCATTTTTTGCCAAGATTTCACTGGTGGACTTGGAGGATCTGACACACCCAACCGTCAAGTTTCGTCGCATAAAAATATATGGTAGTAAGAAATCTCACCTTCTCTAGCTCATCTTGTATCTTCATTTCCTTGTTTGTCAGTAAGACACCTCTTTGGGCAGAGAGATCTGCAAACTCCTTGGTAGAAAGCTAGGGCCTTGATCGGAATAGATCATGCAGTAGCGCCTCAAATTTAGCATCCGACAGCACAAGGTAATCTTTGTCAATCGAGATAATATACTCCTATGCTGCTATGATGGCACTCACTATATCTAAGCTTGTGCCATCATATCTTCCAATCTCTGCCATCATTAGATGCACATCCATGTAATCATAATCAATCAAGTCTTCCATCGAATCCCTGACTAGGATGGAAAACAACTCTTCTTCCTTTATTTCCAAGTATTGTAGCACATCTGATAGAAGCAAGAATTGTACACCATCTACTTCAATGGGTGTCAAGAAGGCAAGGTTGGGTTTGTTGACTTGTGTCTATTCTGAAGAAGATGGCACCATGAGAGCCAACCCTTGCTTTGCCACCACCCGATGTTCCTCTTCAACATTGATGAGCTCTTCAATTGGTTCTTCTCTCATGTATGTGATAGCAACAACCTCTGGAGTTTGTATCTTCATCGCTCTCCTCCTCTAGGGATGTACCCAATGCAAGGAGGTAAATTGCCAATGTCCAATCACGCTCCATGAGATCCAAAGGTGTTGTACCTGGTGCATTGCCCATCGGCATAGTGCATACTCTGTGTGAAGGATCCACATGGGCCAGACACCTATTCACCACTTTTTGGTGATTCTTCCCCTGCCTAAAATACCGTGAGCTATTCTAGAGGCACCCAAGTCATGTCGGATCCCTTGATGGAGTATGTATAGGTAGCAATAGTACTCACAAAGTCTTCCAAAACCTGAAGGGGGGGATCTGGTGATGAGAGCATGCTTTCAAGGTTGAAGTTCTTAGAGAAAACCTGAAATATCTCGTCACCCTGGTTGGCAAAGATAGTCTCGTGGATCCACTCATCAAAGTGTACGTGAGCATCCATCGTAGCAAGTAGGAGGGATGTGGTGGATATAAAGAGATGAAGAGAGAAAGTGTGAAATGAAATAATGAAACAAGAACTAAACTAGTTCTACCTTAAAAACCTTAAGTTTTAAACCATTAAGGGTTGTTCGCATATGATATTTAGTTATGGCTTTACTTACGTCTTTGTAAAGTTTACATGCATATGTAAATGTGTTGAGGTGAAAAGTGTATAATTTTTCATAAATACTATAATTTTTAAATATTAAAAATTTGCAAGTGACAATATTCTATTGGCCAAAAAAATCTGAAAATTTATAGGTGTTGGATATTACAACTTGTGGTGTTGGGATTTTTAGGGAGACTCTACAGTTTCTAAAATATATGGAGCCACACACTTTTCACTGATAATAGTATCCTCAGCTCAGCTTTGAATTTTCCTACCATCTAGTTTAAAATAGAAGCTAATAGGTGGATTCTATATTAACATTGTAATTTCCTCGCTCATTATACTCAAGGGCCAATCATCCTCCATTTGCAACACTTAGGGCTTGCGACCCTCACAAATGACAGTAACATCCACAGCTGCACTTTCACGCATTTCTTAATCAAGGCACAACCATTTATCCTTGAGCATCCTCCATCTACAATTCTTGAACACTAGGCATAAAGTCTGTCATGTAACAATGTACATGTAATTGGAAAGGAAAGTTAGCCGATTCATCCCAAAGTAAGATAATAGTCAAGTAAGAGAGAAAAAATTTACTTGAAAGCCATGTCTCTTATCGTGACTCGACAGGGCCATTGTGTCAGGACTGTGAGTCATTTTTTATGTCCATGTTTTGCCTAGAATCCTTGTTACATAATCCTCTAATGCACTTTTATTGACATACGTGCTTTTGGTACATCTCAAACCCTTATAATCCTTAAACATGAGTGCAAAAATTGTCATAGGTATGAACAAGCTTAGATGTACATTCTTTGAGCCGGTGCTTGACTTCATATAATTCAATATGTTTGCTGAAATTTTTGTGCTACACATGTGCAAAATGTCGCTACTACACAATGGCCATTCTATGTTATTGAGATTTGATGTGTGCATAGACTCAAGGGTTCCATATTCTTGACCCCCCTTGGGCAATATGCATTTGGAATCATAGAAAAAAACAAGGTCCTCTGCGAGTTGCTTAGCTCTACGCCCCTCAAAGAGAAATCTATCAATTTTAAGGTGGTAACACTTAAAAGAACTTGTGAAACTCTCAACATTTTGCCACTCACAGCAATCCGAAGGGTATACTTCTGTAAATACGAGACAAGTTGTTACATAAACATCATGAAATTTTTCATTCTCAATGAGTTGCAAATAGTTACTGTTTGCAATGTTTCATTGAAAGGGTCCAATGGGCGCAATATGTATTTGTTTTTGCATGGATACATGTTGTACAAACATCTATGTTACAAGGTGAGAATCAACATTCCTTTGTCTGAGAGCTAAAATTTTACCCTTCCAGTGCTTTGATACATCTGCAATTGTAGATGCTTTCACCCTAAAAGCTCCCTTCATACTTGGACGCATATGTACCCAAGATGAGAAATGATACGTAGTATCAGTGATCCAATTCCCTTAGACTTCATCTTTTATATTATGTACTTCTGTCGAGATAATGCTTGTTCTTCTCTCAAACATTATAACCTATGCATTAGATGTAAAGAAGTATGTATTAACCCCTAAATAATATGCATTTTAAGATTGTCTAGTAATCACCAATATGCCATACAAATCAACATGGCATTAAGAGATGTTTACACTTTTGTAAACACACATAAGCATTGATATCGAAACGTATGTGGATATGTACATCGACACAAAGTATAGATTCAATTTAAAGGCATCACTTTAATCATACCATTTACATGAAATATAATGAAAAGAATAGTACAAGAATACTCAAAGAATTTTGCCAAAATAAATTTTATTATAATGAATAGGAGTCTAATTTGACTCAATATATTATATGAAATGTGAGTATTATAGAGTAGTTGTTACAAGGATAGCAACCACATGGCATGAAAATCTTAATACGCACATTAGATTGACACCTAAGATATCCTAAGACTGAATACATTGTGTGTTATATGGATGATATGATACAAGAGTTTCATGGATCATTGCGAATTGGCATGGAGATCTGAATGGGCACATAGGACCAATAAAGCAGCGGATTTTTGAACCATCGACTTCCACTAAATCCATATCATCCAACACAAAGGAATCACTCACCACATCAAAATGGTTGATTGAGAATTATGTGATTCACCTAAACCTTGTAAAATACCTGCATGTACAAAAAAATACATGCATGAATCTCTTTTAGCAAAAAATATATAGATAATTGCATGAATAGAAGCAATACAAAACAAGGCCAACTTACCTATAAGCTAATCTGTAGAAGATAGAATTGAATCGTTGCTGATCAAAAACCATTGCAAATGATGGACATAATAAAACATCAATCCTATCAAAACTAAAAGTCACTAATTAAATGAATAAATTTTGGCACCACAAAATATGGCAGATTTACTTGTAAATTGAGCTATAGAATATCTGGTCTACCTTGTGTTAAGTGTTGCATCAATAATTGGTCCTTAAGTTAGAACTAGCATCAAACCCTATTGTAAAAATAGTAGAAAAGTGAAAATGCACAAAGGAAGAAAGAGAGAGTGTGTGATTATGTGAAAGAGAGAAAGAAATGAGCACCTATCCAATCTTGCCCAAATTGATCTCTGCAAAAGACAATAGCACTTATGTAATGTCACAACAAATGATCTTTGAAATAAAATAACAACAAGGGTTAGAACTAACATCGTGTGGCATTGAAAATATATCAGGTAAAAAAAAACAAACAGAGAGAGAGATTAACACCTTTGACTCTTGCTTCAAATAAACTCTGCAAGAAAACAACAATTAGAGCCAACATCAAATTCTATTGAAAACACAACATAAAAGAGAAACAACACATAGAGAGAGTGGGAAAAGAAAGGGAGAGAGAGAGAGAGAGAGAGAGAGAGAGAGAGAGAGAGAGAGAGAGAGAGAGAGAGAGAGAGAGAGAGAGAGATATGAGCACCTTTGTCTCCTGCCCCAAAGAACCTTTGCAATAAAACAATAATAACAGTAAGAAATGACATCAAACCCTATTGAAAAATAAGTAAACAAGAGAAAATGTGTAGAGGGAGCTCACACTTAACCACCAAGACCCATGGACCGCTTATTGTTTCAAGCGTTTCAAGCGAGGTCTAATGGCTACCTCTCACCTAGTTGATGCACCGTCGATTTTACGAGTGTACTAAGCTTACCTTGATGCCAAAATGAGTTGCCTCCTCTCTAGTACACGCCGGTAGCTCCACAATCCTAGATGCTAGCTCAAGCATTCTCAAGCCTCCTCCATCTCCAAGCTCCATCTACCATAGCCACGTGCACAAGAAAAGAGTTGAGAAGAGAAGAGAAGAAGAGAAGAGGAGATGGTGAAGAGCTTCACCCTCTTGATCCCTCACTCCCACACACTCACTCCCTCACATTCTCACACACTCTCTCTCAAGAGCACACAAGCAAGGAGAAGAGAAGAAGAGAAGAAGAAGAGAACTCTTGTTAGCCACACACCAAAGGATCAACTCTCATTCACTTTTTGAACTTTATATACAAAACCCTAAATTCCCATGGGCACCTATCCCTTTTTTACATTACCGGCCATTGTGGCAAGGTCTGTTCTCTATTTCTCTCTTCTAGCCCAATGCCTCTAGCCTACACCCATCTAATATTCTACAATTGGCACCGGAGGGAGCCTAGCGCTCTTTTACAGGAGTTTTTAGAGCTTTTTGAGGCGCCTTTCATTTAAAATTGTGCTTTTTGCCCCAACTTTGCTTTAGAGGCCACCTGTATGTCTTTGCTCTTTTTGCATCTTTTTTCCACTTTTTCCTTCATTTCTCTGCCATCTCGACTTGGGGTTAACATTACCCTCCTCCGAGATGGGTGCCAGTCCCATGGTACTTTTGGCTGCTGTTGGGGAATGATAGGCAGTTGGGGTGAGGGTAGGGCCACATGCTTATGGAAGCTTGGTAATGATGTTTGTCGGAGAAGCCAATTGGATGCCGAGTGGATGATGGGGGCCTCCGAAGTTGGTGGTTTGTTGCCTTTTGTAATGCCTGAAAGGAGAAGGTGCGGTGTGCTACCTAAGGGGAGTGTCTACCTTATTGTGTGGTGCATCATGCTCGTGCTAGTGGAATGGGGAGGTAGATCTAACCACATGCAAGCTTGGGTGACATCCCACACTTGAGGACCCCATTCGTGCAAAGGGAGATGCGGTGCAAGTAGCTTAGGGTGACAAGTTTGAGTGTTACCTCCCTAGGCATGTCCTGCCCTTGATGGGCCCTAAGCGTGAAGTGGGGGAGAAAAAGGGCTAGGGGTTAGGAGCGGAGCCGACTGACCGAAGCCACTGGGCATGCCTAACTTGAGGACCCCTAGGTGTAGTGATCATGTTTTATATGGTGCTAAGTGCTTCTTCAAGTGAGTCATTGTTTCCATGTCCTTGTGTGATGTTCTTCTTGCTTTTCCTTTCATGCTTTTCCTTTCATGCTTTTCTTTTTCTTCTTTTCATTCTTCTTTTTTAATAATAATAATAATAATAATAATAATAAGTATTACACTATTAGGATGACAGCCAGTGCCCAAACGTGGAGTGAAGTGGTGGAGAGAAAGGGATGATTACATCTAGTGAACTGGCTATCGTTTATGTCTTCTAGGAGAGCTAGGCAAAAACAAGGGAGGAGACTAGCCCTCATTATCAAGTGCACCATGGCACAGCTGTCAATGGCATTAGGATTAAAGAAGAGAGGAGGCATGCCACGTTCTTACGGAGTTAGGTCCTGCTTAAGTAATAATTTAAGAAGCCTAAGATAATTACATGTAGTTATGAAAGCTGGATCAGGGCAAGAGGAGAAGTTGGCGAGTAAGCAAGTCATGGAGTCATCCAAGCTTTCTGAGGTGATGATGAGGGAGTGTTCAAAAGAGACAACATTAGAGTTGTAGATAATGGGAAAATCATATCACCCGTGGAGGGTGGCATCAAAATCCACTCCTACCCTATGACGGTATGCCATAAACATGGGGTTGTTCCTCTCGTAGGGCAGGGTGTTGCAAAAAGCCATCAAGGTGAGCATGCTGATGTTGCACACTCGCCTCCTCCATAGGGACTGATAGTTATAACCTTGCACGAAATGTGGCACTTTCAAACACTTTATTTTGCCAGAATTCGGTTTCTTCAATTCCCTAAAGAGTGGGGTTCTTCTCTTTTTCTTCTAGCCACTTTTGTTCTAATTGGCTACCAATCCCAATCACCTCCTCCATCACCTTGAGTGGTAAGACCCTCCGCAGGCTATTGGGCATGAGAAAGCTGAAAGTGAATGGCTCTTTTTCTCTTTCTTGTCACCCCAAACTACAAGTTCTGCGTGGAATCTTGTGGGAATGTCGTAACGGCATGGTGGGAGGGGCGTGGACAGCTGCATGACTAGCTCGGTCCTTAGTTTATTTCTAGTTTCTTCTACTAATTTTTTCCTTCTTTCCCTGAGCGCAGCTTGTCTTTTCGTAGATGTGTCAACCGGTTGTTGCTCTTGGGAATGCAATGAGGGGGGTTGTGAGATCACCTCTTCTCTAAACCTTACCATATCAAATTGAAGTTCAGCTTTATCCCCCTGCCGATCTCCTTGTTGTGTTCCCTCTTCAAACCCTATCGCATCAATTTCCTAGGGGGTTAGGCCGGTCAGTAATAAGTACTTTCGTTGATCATTGAGGCTCAGCTTAACCTCCGTAGGTTGGGGTGGCATCTGTAGCCCTGCGTGCAAAGCTCTGCATGCGATATTGAGTTTCTTCTTAACCATCTCCAATGAGTCTCCCTTCTGGGCAGGTGGTGTCCATCAACGTATCTAGGAAGGCCTTTTGCTGGGCATTAAAGGCTACCTAGGCGGTTTCAGCTTTGCTCTCTACAAGGATCTTCTCTTTCTCTACCAGAGCCAGGCGTCGTGCCAGTGTCTTCACCCTTCTTTCATTTCGCCTTGCCCATTTCTCGGCTCTCTTCTTCATCTCTTCCATGCTCTCACCCTGCCTCTGGACCAGGAACACGAGTTTTTGCTCTTGATCCTTTAGCTCTTTGCTCATGTTTTCCTGTTCTTTCTTTCCTTGGTCCAGCTTGTCAGTCATGGATTTGATCTCTTTCTGCTGCTCCTCTAACTCGTGCTTTCTTTCCTCATCCCTGGCGGGAAACTCAGCCATAAGCTTTTTGATCTGATAGGTTTTTGCAGTCAACTCTTCATGTTGCACAATCAGGAGCTTGTATTCTCTTTGCATCTTCACGATTTCCTATGTTTCATCCTCCAGCTGCTGCTGCCTCCAGCCCTCTTCCTTGTCATCCTTAGCCTTCAACTCCTATTTGAGATCAGAGATCTCCCTTTGCTGCATGGCTATTACTGAGGTCTTTTCGAGCTGAAATGCAGCCACCGACTCAACTCAGCCACAACTATCTTCCTTTCCTCCTTAGCCTTCTCCAATTGAGAGAGCATCTCGGAGACATACTCATCGTAATTTGCTGGTGGTGTCATTTTTGTGTGGATGGGAGTGGTCGAGGCCTCCACTTTCTGGTGCTTCGGATCTTGCCTTGACTCACTGTCTCTGGCCGGCCTTTTCTGCCACCATGTGGTTGTGGTCTGAATGCTCTTCCCTTGTGCCAGTTCTTTGTTAATAAAGTACTATATCCACGCCACGAAGTTTGAGACATCAGCACTGGTGGGGATGCTCGAGGTGAGGGTTGGTTCTTCGGTGGGAGGCACCAGGAGGGTCAGAATAGGGTGGATGGGAGCCTTGCCCTTGCCCTCAGTGAGGGCTGGTGGTACGATCTCTGGCACTTGCATACTGGAACCAGGACCCTCCTCTCTGGGCGGGCTCATAGCCCCTAGGTCATCTGCCTTGCTTTGCTGTTCGATTGACTGGCGTGTAGCTTCGGCCAAGTCTTCCTCCTTCTTTCTTCTTAGCTCCTCCTCTTTTTCAGCATCTCTTCTCTCCCTCTCTTTCTCTGTTTTCCTAGACTCTTCTTCCAATCTATCAACTTCATGTTTTTTCTTCTTCTCCCTCTCTTTGGCCTCCTTGAGGGATTCCCTCTTTGCCCTCTCTAAATCCTCTTTCTCTTTTTTCTGGCCTTCGTCCTTCTTCTTCTTTTGTGTCATCTTTTTAACAGGTTTCTTTGCTATCTTCTTACTCATTTGTTCCTTCTATTCTTTCCCTTCTTCTTCACTCTCAGTTCTGTCACTGGATACCTCTTTGTCTTGGTGAGGAGGCGATGTCTCGGGTGTTTCTCCTCTCCTTCCTCTCCATCCTGAGCTTGATTTACTTCCCAAAGCTAGCCCTTTTGCCGCCTGGTCAATGGTCTTATGTACATAGTCATTCCAGTCGACTTCGTCCCACGTGCAAGCTACCACATTCTCCAGCACAGGCACGTTGATTCTATGCATCAAGGAGTTGTAGCGCTAGTTGGAGAAGAGCACATGTACTAGCTTTGCTTGTAGATGGGCTTCCGCATCAGGAATGTCCTGAATGTTGATGCCATCATTGGTGAACACTTCTTCTCTCTTCATCTTAAGCATGGCATAAACATCTCTCTTATGCTTTTTCTCTACCTTCGGCTCCAACCCCAATGCCTTCTCCACCAAGGCTGGGTTTAAGTGTACCTGCACCTGCTTGGCCTTTTCTCCCCTTTCCACTATCATGGTGCCGCACTCTTGGTCTAGGTTGTACATCCTAAGGAACTCCACACACTTCTATGGTCAGGCTCTTGTGCAAACTTCTCAAGGTACTTTGTGAGGCTGCACTACTCGACAACTCTCTTGGTTGTTTCCTCCTTGACCACCACATCCTCTATGTTATGGATGGTTTGAAATTTGAGTTGGTTGTAGGCACGGTTTTCTAGGGTGATGCGATATTGCATCCTTTCCTCTGTGAATGGGAGTCGGTGGGCACGGTCTTGCTGTGACGTCTTTCGTTCCTGTCATGAATCCAAGTTTTCATTACTGCTTTCAAAATAATAATTTGCTGGAAAAGAAAGACTCTATGTGTTTATTGAATGAAAGCCTTAAAATCCAATGTAGATTCTTCCCTTCAGATCTGACTTTTCTTTTCATTTTTTTCAAAGTTCTTGTGCCATTTTCCCTACCTCACTCATTTTTTATGTGTTTATGCATTTGCTTGATTTTCCTTGGCTTTGATTTGATTCACCTTTTTTTTACATGTTTATGCATTTGCTTGATTTTCCTTGGTTTTGGTTTGATTCACCTTACCCCCCTCCCCTTCCAGCTTGAGAAGAATCCTTCCTAGGATTGAAAGTTAGGAGGTCAAGGGCATTCTACAATGTGGCCTAGGATTTACCTGCGTAGAAGCCAAGTATAAAAATTGGGATTGTACTCTAGCTGAGTTGTGCGGTCTAGATCAAAGGGTCGAACGCCTACGTGTGTGATGTATGTGAGAACATCTACTAGGAACTCACTAGAATCGATACGGCTACCAATATGTAACTCTTCCTTAGTCAGTAGGCGATTGAGATAGGGGTGTTTTTTGATGTGCTCTTCCATGGGTCAACCACGAAGAGTGGTTAACACTCTATATGAGGTTAGCACGACATAAGTGGGGTCGTACTCCGCTGTTTTGATTGTGCGACGCTGCTCAGCGTTGGTCATTATTTGGTATCCTTCAACTTCCCATTACAATCGAAGAGTGTACGAGGGCCTTAAGAATGGGGATTCAGTATCAGCAAGTTTTGATAATTCTGCGATTTCTTGGTCAGTAATGGCAGAAGTGGTTCGTTTATCATAGGACATGATGAGACAATGTTTGATGGCCTACTCTTTGGATATGTCACTGGTGAGCAATTCAGCAGTGGAGTTAGAGGCTTTTGCGAATGCAAATTCAAACATTTCCCAAGAATAAGGCATTGTTGGAACTTCATTTGCAAAGGGGTCTTGTAGTAGACCTAAATCCAAACGATCATAGCTCAAAGCTAACGACATGAAAGTGGCATCGAGTTATCTAATGCAATCAACCACATCCTCCTTTGTGTCCTCAGCCAAATCGATGGCCAGTGTTAAGATTGATTTCCACTCATAAGGGGGTCGAAGGCCTGTTGGCGGTTGGGGTTTGATAGAACTAGAGCCTTTGGCAACAAATAGTTGCGGTTGCAAGTGTTCTGGAGATTGCGGTTGGACCTCTTGAATTAGGGCTGGGGTAGTAGCAGTGACATCTGACGGACTGCTGCCTTCGATATGGATCAGGGAAGTCTGAGTGGCTCTATTGGGTGTTGATTCATGTGACAGTATTTGTCGTTTGGGCCGATAGGCTTGTTCGACTTTCTTGGGCGTATGTGCCGATGAGCTTGATGGATATGGGTCTTGAAAGTGCTGTGGCTTCTGGCTTTGAGGTTTTACAAGGCTTGGTGTGATCAAACTTGAGGGCGGTATGCAAGTAGTGCCTCCGGCCATGCGGGCCTTAGGGATCCATATCCAGGCATTTCCCTCATAGTAGCCTTGCGCATGCAAGAGGGCTTTAAGGACCCATCTTGGCTTGATCATGCGTTGATTTCTTTAACTGCACCTTGGCCTCCTGTGTTTAGAGTTTTTGGTGTGATGAGGACGTGAGCGTCGACACTTAGGCAGTGGTTGTGGTTGCTTGGGCCTCCATTGAAGCCTAGGCTATTGGACATTAGACTTTGTTGCTTTGAACGGCGATTCTAGAGATTGGGTGGGTGGTGGCCGAGCACTATCCCCCTTCTTAGACTTGGCTGTTAATATTTCTATTGGTGGTCTTGCGGACTTTGATGAGGTCACGCAGCCCTTGAAGGCTGTAATAATGCAAATGTTGCCTATGGTGAGGTGGATACGCTGCGATTCATAATCAACATTGCAGTGAGTTTGCTTCTTGAAGGTTCGCCCTAGCAGCGATTCTATGCCTGCGTCTTCAGCGTTTGGCAATACGTAGAAGATCATTGGTACAGTCTCAGACTCGATAGAAATGGTGGCCCTACACTTGTCGAGAAGTGCATATGAGCGGCTTCCATATGGGCTTAATTTTGCATTGGTGAGCTGTAGTGGTGGTTTGCCCAGTTGGGTCCAATGATCGTGAGTTAAGACATTGAAGTCTACTCCCTCGTCGATCAAGGAATTGAAAGCGCATGTTCGCTTAGTAGTGACCATGATGTGTAGGTATGCAGGTTCTACGGCTACTCGTACTTTGACAGGGGGTTCTAGCATTAGTGATTTATGCAGAGGATGTGTGGGAGGGTAGTACTTCTTGACACAATTGCCATTGAAGAAGCCTATGCCCTCGTCGTCTAGAGTCTCGAGCTCAATGTTGCCAGTTCGACTGATTGCACAAACTTTGAAATGTCCAAGACCTCTAAACTTCATTTTCTACTTATGCCCCTTAACTGAGTACAGGAGTACTAAGTCTCCCTATTCAAAATCGCGCTGCTTGACGTGCTTTTCAAACCAGCTCTTGCGTCGTGCCTTCTCACATATAAGTGCATGAGTGTCTAGAAGACGAGTTTCGGAGAGGCATTCGAGCTCAACCAGGCATTGCATCCATGCCTCCTTTCCTTCCCATCGTTCTTGAAGTGTTATTATCAGGCTAGGAACAAAGAACTCTATAGGGAGAATTGCTTCAGTTCTATAGGTCAACCTAAAGGGAGTTTGGCCAACAGTCGTTTTATAAGCTATACAGTAAGCCCACATCAGCTTTTTATTCTAGTCGTTGCGCAAAGCAGAGACTACTTTGGCTAGGACGTTTATAAGAATCTTATTCGTGGATTCTGCTTGGCCATTTGCTTGAGGGTAGTATGGAGAGAATTTTTTATGGATAATTAGAAAGGTGGATAGAAGATGTATTATCACTTCATTGATGAAGTGTGTGCCCTATAGTCACTGATTGGTTCGATGGGGTAGTCGAATCGTGAAATCACCTGCTCCAACTAGAACTTGGCAGTTATTCTAGCATCGTTCTTTGGTGTTGCTCTCGCTTCTGCCGATTTCGTTAGGTAGTCTGTGGCCACAATGATATATTTGGCCTGTGAATACTATACAACTAGGCTGATGGGTCCTATGAAGTCAATTCCCCATTTTTTGAAGGGTCGTCGTGCAATGATTGGGGTCAACTCCATTTGACCCTTGCAAATCAGGACATTTGTCTACTGATACTCGTCACAATGCTTAACGAATCGTGCTACATCAGGAAATAGTGTTGGCCACCATAGTTGAGATTGTAGCACCTTGCGGATTGTCGTGTCTCCGCAAAAGTGCCCACCAGCAATTCCACTGTGCACCTCTGAGAGCACATCCTGCATCTCATGCTCGCACACGCATCTACACAATAGTTCATCTTGCCCTAGTTGATATAGGTGGCATGCTATCAACTGGTAGGGTTGGATCTTGAGGATGAGTCGACTAAGTCTTGCCTTTTCTATTGATTGCTTAGGTAGTCCCTCAGTAGTCTGTGCTCAAGCACTTGGACCATGTCATCTTCCCAATATGGCATTAGATCAGCCTTAAATAAATCTCTCTCGCTAGAAAGGTTAAAGAGATGAGCATCTGGCAATTCATTGGCAATGCCTTCTCTAGCGGCCTCTCCCATGGGGATGCATGACATATGGTCAGCCATGTAGTGTTGTTTAACTTTCCGTACAACCACGGAGAAGTCGAACTCCAAAAGTAGAAGGAGCCACCAAGCTATGCGTCCTATAGCGCAAGGTTTATTCACTAGATATAGCAAGGCTTGATGGTCCACAAAGAAGGTAAAGGGTGTAGCCAATAGATAATGCCGGGATTTCTTTACAGTAAACACCATGGCCAAGCCCTCTCTCTCTATCGTCGAGTAATTCATTTCCATCTCAGTGAGTTGTTTGCTAGCAAATCTCACTGGGTAGTCCACGTTGTCTTTGCCATGTTGGCAAAACACTGCCCCCACAGCAAATTTCAAGGCATCGATATGTATGTGGAAGGTAATGGTCCAATTTGTGGCTTGTAGAATCGGTGTTGTGGTTAGAGCCTTCTTCAACTCTTCATATGCTCGCATTGGTATGCTTTAGTCCATTCAAAAACAATCAGCAACTTGTATAAAGGTCTGGCAATCAATGCACAATTCAACACAAACCGTCGATAGTATCCCATATGGCCTAAGAAGCATTGAACTCCCTTATAGTTGATAGGGGATAGAAGATCAACAATAACCCTGACTTTTGAGAAGTCAGTAGCAATGCTATTCTTTGACACCACGTGCCCTAGGATGCATCCATGCTTCACCCAAAACTGGCACTTTAAGGGGTTCCAGGAGAGACACCATAGGCAACATCGCTCAAAGACTACTCGGATTTTGTCTAAGTGTTCTCTCTAGGTCGAGTGAACACACAAGTCATCTACAAAGACTTCCAACTATTTGAGAAGCATGTCTTTAAATATGGTGCACATGAGGCATTGGAAGGTGGCAGGGGCATTAGTCAATCTGAAGGGCATGACTATGAAAGCAAAGACACCCCACTCAATGGCGAAGGTAGTTTTATTGCCTGACGGCAGGATGCACTTGCACCTGATTGTATCTCGAGAAGCCATCCAGAAAACTGTAGGCTTCGTTGCTATCCACTCTTTCAAGCATATGCTTGGTGTATGGCAATGGATAGTTGTCCCTCTTCATAGCAGCGTTCACCTTCTTGTAATTGATGCACACTCTGATTTTTCTATTCTTCTTCATGACAATGACTATGGGCGATATCCAGTCTGTGTGCTCAATTTCGTAAATGAATCCTGCTCTCATCAGCTTGTCAATCTCTTCCTTGACCACGTGAACGTGTTTTGGATTCATAGGGTACGGTTGTTGCTTGACCGGCATAGCATCTGGCATCATGGGTATGTTATGAGTCACTATACTCGGATCTACCCCCTTAAGCTCTTCTAACGACCAAGTGAATATGTCTATGTACTCTCGCAAGAGAGCAAAAAGACTCGTTTCCTCTTCCTCAATCAAGTCATCGGCAATGAAGACTAGTCAGGGTGTCTCCCCTTCCTGGGCTAGGTTCACCTCCTTGACCGATCGATTCACTCGTTTGCCCTTTTGACATTTGGCACCCAACAAGATCACTACCCTATCCCCTTTCTTGAATTTCATAAATCTTTTAGGGAGGTCCTCTTGTTTTCTATGTTCTTATGTTCGTGTGTCCCTGGGTTGTTTTATCCTTTCCTCTTTCAACCGTTGGTGCCTCAAGTGGACGGGTAGGTCCCCCTTGGTGCGTCTGGTCTTGGCCATCCTAGGTATCTCTGGGTCACAATCTGAACTTACCTCCGACTCAAAGCCAAATTCCCCGTCTTCGCTAAAAGAGGTGGTCTCCCCTGGTGATCGCAACTCAGATGGTGACTCTTTCCTAAGCACTGGTGTCGTAGCGGATCGGCTAGGCCTACTTGATCGAAATTTATGGCTCCTACTGTTCCAACCAAGTGCGATCACAATCGATGCGCACGACCCCTCGTTATATCCTGAAGGCACTCTTTTTCTGCAACTTGGAGTCTACCCGTATTTTTTGTATTTCCCATCCCTTAGTGTCGTATTCTGCGCTGTCCATCTCACCCTCGCTTTCGTCACTGAAAGATCAGCAATCTTCGTATTCGTCATTGGAGTCCTCTTCGTCAGACTGCTCGTCGTCTCCTAGGTCTTGGTATATCTCTTGTCTTTGATCAAGGATTAGGGCCCAGTTGTATATGAGGTTCAAGTCATGTACGCTAGTCCATTGCCACTTGGATTCATCTAAGAAATCCTGGAGTGGTTTGAAGTTTGCTAGTGGATTGCCAGCTAGCTTGCCCGTTAAATACTCCAGAATCTCCTGGAGTTCCCTCTTGTTATTTGGCACTTGGAAGGTGACAGGTTTAGGTCTCCCTTGAAGGGTTCCTGCCATCATGCAAACTGGTACGAAGGGTGCGTCTTTAGACTTACCGATTGTCTTGATGGCATCTCAGAGATGGCATCCTTTAAGCATCACGGAGATGGCATCCAAGTCGACTGGTAAGGTCTTCTAGATGTCCATCTCTACCCTCATGGTGTCCTTTCTATTGCCAAGGAGGATTAAGCCATTACCCCAATCTTCGATGACTCTGGCATTGCGTATCCAGGGTCGTCTTAATAGGACATCGTAGTCCATACCCTTCATGACTATAAAGTCAACCAAGAATTGGATACTTGCAATTTTCACTAGCCAAATTTTTAGCACCTGAAATGGCTTCACTCTCACACCATTTGCTAGTGTGACATTGAGCTTAGCAGTCTCAAAACATGGGTTTCCCCAAGTCTGAAGCGCTGCGTGGCTAGGCACACTAACCCCAGCTCCTATGTCTACGTTCCTCTTTCTCGTTGTGTCGACTAGGGCTAGGACCGATAAGACTGCATGCATCCCGGTGCCCTCCCAAAAGGCATTAACATGCAAGGACTTTGGCACAGATTGCAGCATTAGAGTCAGTATTTGTGTCTCTGCATCATGGTCGTGCAGATCAGCATCTTGCTTTCGTGATCCTTCAACCCATTGTTTCAGGACTTGCCATAGGGTGGGATGCTGCTTAAGCAAGTCTCCAAGACTTAGCGTCACATGGGTGGTCACTAGCATGGTAAGGAGGTCATTGGCTGCTCGTCTCTCTCCTAATCCAGATTATCCTAGCCAATGGCCGTGACTGATTTGCGGGCCTGCAGCATCAAGACTTGGCCCAAGTGGTACTGCTTGTGGTGCAGTCGCATCCCTCGACTTTGGTCAAGGGGGTGAGACTGGCATGCTTATGCTGGAGAGATCATCGATCTCATCATCTAGGATGGGCTCAGCATCCTTTAGGTGCTCTTGGACCTCTTTCACCCATTCCTTCACTTTCTCTATGGCCTCTAGTTGGCGCTTTGGATGTGGGTATTCCCTCACCTTAGCACTTCCCTTTTCGGCTGTCTTAGGGGCTGAAGTTTTTGCCTCTGCATCAGTGACCTTCTTTCTAGCAGGCAGAGTAGTAGCACTCTCAATTTTCAGTGCAACCTTAGCTTTAGGCCTCTTCTTTCTCCACCTACGGCTCTTCTTTCCTATAGACGCTGCATCGAGGTTGCTAGGCCCTGGCAGTGATATGCTGGCCTGCTTCATCTGGGCACGAGTCATGACCCGCAATGCGATAGATGTGGCCTCACCATCGAGGTTCTCGACATGAAACAGCCCCAATGGGACAAATTGCACGTTGGCTGAACTCGAAGATGGTTTTTGCTTTGGGCAGTCGACGAAGAGATGAGTGATCCCGCACTTAAGGCACCTTAGGTCAGCTTTGTCTCTGTTTAGCTGCTCCCTCTCAAGGCAGTGTGATGAGAGATGCCCTGGGTGACTATAAGTCCAACAGATGATTGGATCCTGCATCTGTCCTCCTAGGCCTCTACCTCATCCTCTTCCTAATGAGGTACCGGTCAATAGTCCATAAGGACTGTGTTGCCCTCGTTGTTGTGCGAGATGTAAGGGTATACGTAACTCTCTTCCTCATTTGGCTCTTTCATATAGTGGACTAGAGCGTCACTCAGTGGATGGGTCACATAGCGACCAGGTGGTCTAGGTATGCCTGTAGGGTTTATATAGGGTTTATGTCTGTAGGGTTTATGTCTAGGTGGATGGGTCACATAGGGACCAGGTGGTCTAGGTATGCCTGTAGGGTTTATGTCTATCCTAGGAACGGTCGGTTGAATGTTGTTAGGAGCAGGATGGGCCAATGGGGCTCCCCTTTTCTGAAGAATGGCTATGGTCTATTCGCTAGGTAGGATTGGCCGTATGGTTGCGAGTACAGAAGTCTTCTTGGTAATATACAATGTACGACTTTGTGACAAACCTACCGCAATTAGCATAAGGTCTTCACCTAGGGTCTTGACACTCGGCTAGCAAGTGGTTTTTGGCACAATACACACATTGGATGTGTAGGCGCATTGGTCATCTCAACATGTCTTGCAGCTTGACTATCTCCATCTTTACATCAGTTAAGTCTTGGTTTGTCTTGGTGGCTTTCCCCTTATCGTAGGTGGTTGGGCCTAATCATTTGCTAGAGGTTGAAGCTCTCTCTGAGCTCCGTGAGTTGGTTTCTTCTGAGTTTAGCTCCTGGAGCTTCTCTCTTTCAGTTGGTTGTCAACTCTGATGGCTTCCTCAAAAACCCTAGCTGGCACGTCTCACTGCAAGCTTGAGTTTCGTGCCAACTTTATACAGTTCCTCATTTTGAATTCTGCTGATGAATACAGTTGACACTGCTCTTTCAGTTGGTCATTCACCCGTAGGGATTCTCTTGAAGAGACTCCTCATGTGGGTCATGTAATCGCGAATGTCCTCCTTCTCCTTCTGCTTGACATTCATCAGTCGCACTAGTAGATTGTCGGAGTATCTAGGCTCAACAAATCTCTTGATGAAGAGATTCTTGAGGCCGTTGAAGTTGGTTCGCTCTGCGGCATCTAAACTCGTATACCAAGTCCTACGTTTGTCACCTAAGCAGAGCCCGAATGCTTGAGAGCGTTGAGTCAGGTCGGTGAGGTCGTTGGCTTCGCAGACTTGCTCGAATTGCTCTACAAAACTCTATGGATTATCGTGGGGCTAGTACTTGTCGAGCTACTTTGTAACAATTGGGATCTTGGACTAGATCTTAGAGCCTTAGTTTACTCCTAATCCTACTAGCAATGATGCCGCTAGTGCTGCAGCACTTTGCTCTGCTGCTGTGTTGTCTAGCAGTCGCTTCATGAGAAGCTCACTCAGCGTTAAGTCTCCTTCCAGGGCTCTCTCGTGATCAGTTTGGTTTCTATCGGCTAGGTTCAGCACTCGCTGTACCTTGTGCATTTCTGTGCTTTGCCTTTGGCTCCTAGCCTGCTGGTCTCTGTTGTACGCTACTATGCTTTGCAGTGCCTTGTGCGCTAGCTTCCTCTCCTCTTCTATGTCTGCGATGATGGCATCTGCTGTCCGTCGTGGTGCTCATAATGGGCATGCGCATCGTAGCTACTAACCAGTTGCCATCATCGTGTTCTCATGCTCCACTAAGCTATCGATCAGGTTGAGTAAGTTTGTCAAATCCACCTCTTTGGCACCGCTTGCTTGGTCCTACTCCGTGTGTCGATAGTCTGTCTATGTCTTTGGGTCTTCTCCTATTGGTGGGGGTTCCTTGAGTTGTTTATTTGAGTGAGTTCCTTAACTTATTAAATACAATCCTCAATTTATCTTCTCTCAATGTGAGAGCGGAATTTTGATGCTGAGAAGTGCTTAAAAATAGATAAAAATTACAAATATCAACGGAAAAATATTCAATGTCGAAGGCGACGACTCGACCTAGGTCGATTTTAAGCGTCAAAGTGCTTTAAAGGCCCCCGAGCGACACTTGTTGATTTTTCATAATTTTTCAGACTATCATGAGGATTGACAAGAGTTACCGGCCGATGCGGGATGCCGATCCAGATACCGAGGATTTTTCAGAGCTCAATTCGGAGTCCGGACGGGGAAATGGCCACAAAATGGTCAAGATATAAAAAGGTGGACACTTGGGAGGCCAAAATTGGGCATGCCTTTTGAGTTTGGACCCCCTCTCTAAAATTTTATGCACCTTATGAAGCAAAAAACGTGGAGAGAGAATGAGGGATGACGAAAAAACGTGGAGCAACATGGCGGCCGTTTTTTGCGCCCTCTCCTGATGGAGATGGAATATGCAGGCTGAAAGCAACCCATACAACTGATCATGGGGCTGGTCTTCCCTCTCTTGCCTGGTCTTATCGCCTGTCTTCGCCCATGAAATGGCTGTGGGAATGAAGAGATGGAAATCTAGTATTTCTCTCTCCTCCCTCTCTCTCCTTTAAGGGCAGATTCATGTGGTGAAGAAGAAGAAGAAGAATGGTTGACGGATGCTTGTCCAACTGAGACCGGATTGCTCCGTGGTTCAAGAGGAATGAAGATTGCTGATTGTGGGCTGTCATGAGCATTAATGGCAGCTGGAAATCAATCTCGAGATATGGCAAATAAAAACCCGCAACCCGCAAAGAACGGTAATTTTATTTTTACAAAGGAAATTGATGTTATATGCAATTTGCTTCATGAGTATTTGTTCCCATGGGATCATTATGCATCATGTTGATGTTTGCTATGAGTTTGATCAGTTTATGGTCAGAAAATCAGAAAATCACAAGTGTTGTGAGTGATATTATTAGTGTAAAACTCGTAAAACACGCGAAATATGGAAAAATTGGGTGTTTTTGATATATAAATAAAAAATATAATAAGACACACCAACTAGATTTGTGTTTTTGCTGCAAATGAACCTAAGCGCCACAGCCCACAACTCATTTTGCATTTTCAGTCTTTTAATATTGCGAAAAATAAAAAGAAAAATAGAAAAAATGGAAAAAAAAACAGAAAAATGGATTTTGAGTGTTAAAAATTAAGAAAAAATAAGATTCATGTTTGTGGATATATGGGGGGTCTGAAGTATGAGGTTTAGCCTTAGTTCAGCCCTACATTTATGTTTTAGTGAGTTTTTATTGCTTTTTATACAATAAAAACATGAAAATGAACCCTAAACCGATGAATAATGCACAACCTAAATGCGTGAGGGCGTAGAGTGTATAAAAGGTGTTTAAAGGCTGAATGAAACGAGAAAAAGCTTGCTGGTTTTTATGCATACCATTTAGGTTGGTCGTTAATTAAAAATTAAGAATCTAGTAGCACGAGGTCTCCTCGGTGCTAGGTTCATGCAACGCCGCATACGAGCGATAGTCAAAATCATTGAAAGAATGCTTTTGCACTAAGCACAATGTTGATTTTCTATTGTTTGTGCACTAAACCATTCACATTATGCACTATGCATGGTTCATGGTATCGAAGGAAAATCTCCTGGACTGCATAGTAATTGTTTTCTTAGGAGTTTCACCCACGATTGAGAGTGTGAGATTCTTCCTTGCCGTAGGGTAGAGGGTCGATTTCCTAAGGGACTGTGAAGTGAGGAAGCATAGTATATCTCTTGGAAATACGAGAAATATAAAAGAGAGGAGTTTGTGTTCGTTTGTGTTATATGTTTAGCAGCGCATCAAAGGGCCAATCCCTGCGATGTAGGAGAGCTACAGTGGGGCTCCGACTATTAGTCGGTGGAGTGCCTCCTATATATGTGTGATCGTGGCATTGCCAATGTATAAGGGTTCTCCCTTTGAGGAGTTTTAGGGAAACGTTGGACTATGAACTATAAACGCATGAATTAAGCTTTACGGCAAGTTTGTCCTTTAGCATTGGATTGACGCTCCTGGTCCGCGAGGCCATGAGGGTGTTTCTGTATCATGAGCATGAGGTCCGGCTAGTGCCATAGCCAGTGCCGGCCCACTTTAGGTCCCATCAGTGGTGCGTCTGCCGGGAGCTGCCTATAAGTGGCAGTTTTCGAATCTAGGGTTTCAAGGAACCCTAAATTACCCATACAATGGGGTTTGTTCAAGGATGGAAAAACTTGGCTTTCCCTGTACAAAACTTACTAATGGACTTAGTTAGGTATGTAGAGCATGAGTCCTCTGCAGAAGATAATTTATGTGATGAAAAGAGTAGCCCATTAGTGGTTACCCCATCCTCTAATACAATGGCATGGGCCGAGGTTCGCCTTGGTGTGGTCTCTACCCAAGAGAAATCATGTTTAACCATCCATCAACCTAGAGGGCATGAAACAAGCATGTTGGAAACTAGGGTAGTTATGGCATCAACAAGTTATCATGCTAAAGCCATGATGCCATGGAAAAGTGCTGGTATACGATGGAATATGCTTGTGGTTGAAACATCCCGTGTAATGGGCCACCATGACGACATAGTAGGCATCACAAGGATGTTAGAAGCCCTAGCTGTCAAGGGAAAACCGTTGCTTAAAAGGCACGGCTCCGAAGTTTTAAGAAGTGGTAATGATAAATCTGCTTTAGATAAGGACCAAAAGCTCTTATATAAAACCGTTATGGACTTTCCTTTTAAAGGGAAAGGTATGGAAGACCCTCTAAGAGGGGATCAAAATGACATGTTGAAACTTATAGGACTCCCTAGACCACTCAGTGAGTTGGCAGAAAGGGATGTCAATGAGGATATTAACCCCCTACACCGGAAAGGGTGGGGGTGGAAGAGGTTAAAGATCCTAAGAGGCTGGACCCAGATCATGGTGAATATGAAGATTTTAATGACCCGGTGTTGATCCCAAAAGGAAGGACTAAATGTCCTCCTCTTTATAGGGATCTCCCAGTGTTTTATGGGTTGCTAGATGAGGATCCAATGATTCATTTAAGAGAATATGGCCTAACTTGCATTGCAAGTGGGTTCGACGATGTACATCGGATGCTCGTATTCCCAAGTACCCTAAAGGGAGAGGCAAGGAAATGGTACTGGAGCCTCCCAAGAGGGTCGATCAAATCATTTGAGGAGTCTTGTGATAGATTTCTAGATGAGTATGAAAAGAAACTCCCTATGATTCAGGTCTTAGGGTAGCTTATGCAGTTTAGACAAGAGTCTTATCTTTATGCTAAAGAGTATGCTAGAGCCTTTGATAGTACTCTTAAGCTTTGGCCAAGAAGAGCCAGTGCACTACCAAATGATGTGCTATGTGAGCTCTTCTTGAATGGCTTAGAGATTAATACGCAAATCCAAGTGGGACTACGGAATCCTAAGTCATTAAGGGAAGCAAAAATGCAAGCCATTGATTATGAGGGTTATATTCAGAGATGTTGGGAAAACTTTTGGAGTTTTCCCCGCTCAGTACAAGTGCATCCTAGCTTCCAACCATTTCTGTAAGAAGACAGCTCGCTTGTTGATACCAAGGCAACCTATGAGGGGAACCTTGGTGGCCAAAATCTCAAAGCAGAAAATGGCCATCCTATGAGTAGTAATAACATGCCTCTCGGTGAACAGGTGCCAAGCCATGTAAGTCCCATTAGGGCTTGCAACACTTCCACGAGAGGTAGTTGTGATGGCAACATGGATAGAACCAATGGGCCTATGAGTGTTGATAAGCATTCTGTGTGTGGTTCTAATTTTGTTGCTAGTAAGGCTCTTGAGAGACCTTTGGTGTCGGAATCATGCTTCTGGGTGGATGTTGTTCCCTTCAGTGAAAGCATGGTTCTGATGGAAGAAAATTTGCAGTATGGACGTAAGCAATTAAAAACATCTTTTGTAAAGAGGATGCAAAGTGCTAAAAGTCCACCTGTGCTTCACAAAGGTCATAAGGATGTGAGGCCATTTGGCCATAGGGATAAGTTTGCATTGAGTTCGTTAGACCAGTGCAGCAAATTGAGGGAGTGTAAGAATATTAAGGGAAATGTGAGATGGGTTTGGAGACCCAAAATCTCCAAAAGTCTGGCAGGAATGTCGGATGCAAGGCCAAGGATCCCATCTGGATATATTCTGTTGAACCCCCAAGAGGATAAGACTGGATATACATCTGACAATATACACTGCCTTGGGATACACCCATGTGATGTGCCTAGGCTTGAAGCTCTACCTAGTTTGAGTCGCAGCACTGATTTATGTGAAAACCCAAATAGAGGAGGTTCGAATGAGTACAAAGCTATGATTATTTCTCCCAAAGGAGCCACTCATCTGCTTGAACGACTAGTTTATTCGGATTACAATATATGTAGGACATGCGAGCCCACTGAGGCCGTTCATTTAGCTCATACTGCCCAAGAAGGGATCGGCCTTATTGATGAGTTATTTATGGAAAGGCTTGGACTTGTAGCTCTATAGGAAGAAAACCCTAAGATAGAAAAAAGGAAAAAAAATACAAGATCAAGCTTTTAGCTAACTTGCATGAGTAGCATGGGGCTAGTCGACCTATGATATGCTATCCTTGGCACCCTGGGTAGTCTGATAGGGTGTGATGTATATGCCAAGGATATCAATATTATGTGGACTAAAATGACCTATCTAGTTTTAAGCTAGGAAGGCTAGCTGCTTTGTAGATTACGTCCAGATCTCGTTAGGCCAAGAGGGCCAGTCGTCTGTTTAGTGTAGGTGCGGTTAATGGTTTCTGGTTTGAGTTCTACGCTAGACAGGTGAGAGCGGAATTTAGGTGAAGGGAAGTGCTTAAAAATAGCTAAAAATTATAAATGTCAAGGGAAAAATATTCAATGTCAAAGGCGGCGGCTCGATCTAGGACGATTTTAAGCGCCAAAGTGCTTTAAAGATGCCCGAGCGACACTTGTTGATTTTTCATAATTTTTCAGACAGTCGTTCAGGTTGACACGAGCTACTGGCCAATGTGGGATGCTAAGCCAAACGCCCAGGATTTTTCAGAGCTCAATTCCGAGTCCGGACGGGGGAATGGCCAATAAACCGGTCAAGATACGAAGGGGTGGACAAAGTTTGGCCAAAGTGGGCATGACCCTTGGGAGCCCAAATTAAAATGTAGCATGAAACTTTTGAGGGGAGAGATAAGGAAAAATCGTGGCGAGAGAGAGGAGGGCATCACGACTATAGGCGCTGAAAATTGTGCCCCATTGTTGATCAATGGAGATGGCAGCCTGCAAACAACCCCTGCAACTGATCATGGGGCTTCATTCCCTCCTGTCTGTGGATCTTATCGCCGCCCTTCACTCGTGCAATGATGCTCTCTTTGAAGATCTCTGATTTCAGTCTTTCTCTCTCCTCCCTCTCTCTCTTCTAAAGGCAGTTCATGTGGGGAGAAGAAGAAAGAAGAAAGAATGATGGAGGCTTGTCCGGCATGGATGGGATTGCTCCACGGGCTGGAAATGGTGATTGATGATTGTGCTCGACATGAAGTGCTGCTGATTTCCAAATTTGCAGCCATGGACATGAAACCCGAAACACGCAAATAAGCGGTAATTTAAAATTTTCAAAGGAAATTTGAGATTCTATAGCTTTTGATTGATGAAATGTTGTTCATGTGGGATAAAAATGGTTCATGTTCTTGTTTTCTATGAGTTCTTGCTGGTCATAATCAGAAAATCAGAAAAATATACATCTTGTGGTTCAAAATAATACATTAAAACACGTAAAACATGAAAAATCAAGGAAAAATGATGGGTTTTTGGCATAAAAGTGGGAAAGTAAATAGGAACATCAACTAAACTTTCATTTTTCAGCAATAAGGAACTAAGGGCCACAGCCCATAACCTATCTTGAATTTTCAGTAATTAAATAATGCATAAAAATAAGGGAAAATACAAGAAAATGATGAAAAAACCCTAAAAAATAGGAAAAAAATACATTTTGGGTTTCGAAAAATAAGGATAAATAAGAGCAATGTTTGTGAATGTTTGTGGGGACTGAAGCATGAGGATTTGCCTTAGTTCAACCCCACCTTCTTGTTCTAGTGTGTCTTTTTCCGGTTTTTTCACATAAAATGATGTCAAAATACCTTATAAACCTACCCAACAATGCAATACTTAAACGGGGAAGGGTAGAGGAGTTGAAATATGTCTAAATGCCGTGTGAGATGATAGGAAAGTGGCTAATTTCCATGCATAGCATTTAGGATGGATGATAATTAAAATTAAGAGCTTAGTAGCACGAGGATCACCTCGGTGCTAGGCCCATGCAACGAAGCACGAACGATAGTTGGAAACCATTAAAAGAATGTTTTGCATTGGTGCACGATACTGTTTTGCTAAATGTTTGAGCACTAGGTATCCACCAAATGCATGGAGCATGAAAAAGAATTTAAAAGTATCAGTGATCAGCTCCTGGACATGCATTGCAATTGGTTTATTAGGACATGACCTAGGATGAGAGGCAGTGAGGTACCCATGCTGTAGGTAGACGCGGGTCCCAAAGGGGAAAGAGAAGCAAGGACAATGGTACATTCCTAGACACGCTTATTTGGTACCTTGAGCGACTTGTGTGCGAAATGTTTAAATGTCGAGCGACGCATCAAGGGGCCAATCCCCAAGGTGTAGGAGAGTCGCAGAGGGTTGACGGCATTCAGCCGTAGGAAGAACCCCATGTATATGTGATTCGAGCCTTTTGGCTATGTGAAAGGGACTCCCTCTGAGGAGTAATATTGGGTTAGGATCAGTTGGACTACAACGTATTACAAACGCAATGTTTAGGAAGGCAGAGATTTTGATAGACGCTCCTGGCCGCGAGGTCGAGGGGTTGTCTTGTGCGTAGTGACGAGGCCCGGCTAGTGCATGAGCCAGTGCCGGCCCGTTTTTAGGTCCATCAGTGGTGCGTCTGCCGGGAGCCGCTTAAAAGTGGTGATTCTCGAATCCTGGTTGTTTAGGGACCAACTAGCAGTTTATGCCAAAGGATACTGAGATTGATCCGTTATTTATTGATAAGCATCGTCTAGCAGAAATCCAAAAGCAAGAGAGAGAAGAAAGAGCTAGGCGACATGCTGGAATTTTTAAGAGATATTCCCCTAAGCGTAGCGGTGCTGAACCCTTACGAGGGAGTGGATCTAGTGGTCTTGGAGCCACAAGCAACAAGTTAGGAGAAGGTGGAAGCTCTAGTGCTCCCCTTCCTGCCATAAGCCAGTCCACGTGAATTGCGGGAGGTGTAACCCCACCGTCCCCTATTCCTAGTGCAAATCCAATCCTTGTCATGGCGCAGCCTATTGCAATTCCAGCAAGAACGATGGATTTTCCGGCACTAGGTTACCCGCTACCCATTTTTAATGGGTTAGTTGAGGAAGATGCGGAACTCCACATTAGAGAGTTTCAAAAGCTGATGTTTAACTGTCGCATCCAAGAAGAAGAACATTTAATGATGTTCTTCAACATGACTCTCAAAGGAAGAGCCGCTATATGGTATCATGGTTTAGAAGCCGGAACCATATTGAACATTGATGCATTTTATGGAGCTTTTCGAAGGGAGTTTGCCCCTGAAAGGGGTGGGCAATATTGGTTGCGTGTACTCAACGTGACTCGCCAAGAACCACACGAGGATATTCGTGCTTATGCGAAGAAGATAAAAGAGGTTTTGCGTAAGTTGGACACCTCTATCCCTATCCCCGCAGCTGCCCAATTGCAATATTTCCTGCATGGTTTGGACTTTAATATCCAATTGCAGTTGAGTAGTGTTCCCTTGGGGGATATAGATACTGCCATTACACGAGCACAAGAGGTGGAATCCCGACTACAAGCAGCCTATGCTTCTCGAGGCAATTCGAACATGGGTTTAGTATTGGGAAATAATGTGGCAATGGCCAATGGCAGTAGTGGCCAAGGGATAGCAATGGCTAACCCTAATGGGAGAGGAAACATGATGCAGAATGTCCCTTTATTACCAGCTCCCCCTAGCATGTCGATGCCTACGGGCAGTCAAATGGCTCCAAGTGATGGAGGCCAGGCGGTCAATTCTAATACCATGCCTGTGGCTCAACAACCAGTGCCTAATCGAATTGTTAGGCCGATGGAACGACATGGTAATGACCAAGGCTATGAGTCGAGTCCTTCCAATGTTTTGGGCGAGGTTAAGGACATGATGAAGCATTATACCGACATGATTACGGAGCAGTATCGACAAATAGCCGTTGATGTCAACTTCCTTAAAAAACAACAAAATTTGATAGGAAGTAGATACCTAGAGGAGGGTGAACCTTCGAGGTTTAGTTGCAAATGGTGTGGTGGGCAGCACTATCCAAGAAATTGCCCAAATGTTAAGTGCGACATTTTTGGAAAATCTGGCCATTTAGCAGCTACTTACTGGAGTAAGATCAGTTCCCCCCAGCGAGGAAGTCGGCAACCAGGGCCTGTTAATCATCGTGCCCAAGGAAGTGATTCCCAGCGAGAAGATGGGCCTAAACAAATACTTCAATGACCAAAGACTACAGTGGAGGAGCTACCAAGTGGTAGTGGGGTTAGTTTGATTGAGGTTGTACGCGTTAATGATGCTGAAACCTCTAATCTGCGAGCTGTCCTTACAAGAGGTCAAAAGGGTAGAGAGGCCGACAAGGATAAGCCTCTCGATGGAAACCCTAAACAAGGTGACAAAGGAACGCAAGTTTTGGATCCTGCCATGGAAGGGGGACCTTTGAAGCCCGTAGAGAGTAAAGCCAATAAGGAACCATCAAAGAAGAAGGTGAAAGTTAAAAAGGAGGCAATAAAGCCAGTTCAGCGACCTAAAGAGCGGATGGTTTGGCGTGAAAAGCGAGCTCTATCAAACTATCATGAATTCGATTTGGCGAGCTCTCTTTGCGAAGTCAAGCAGGATGTGAATCTCTTGCAGCTTATTAAGCTTTCCCCAGGAGTACGCAAGGAATTTAGAAAGATCCTACATACCGGGTATATCGTAGAACCTTTGGGTATTGCATGAGTTGGTGATGACTGGTTCGAGCATGCTGAGAAGCATTGCCCAAGGGTTGCAGCCTATGTCGATGGGATATTAGTAGATTATGCCATTGTTGACACGGGATCATCTGTTAACATTATGAGTTCTGAACTGATGGAAAGGTTGGGTCTTGCGATCCAGAAAGATACCTCCACAATTCTCAGAATGGCAGATGATAGTTTGAGACAGCTGGAAGGCTGCATTACTAAGGTCCATGTCACTGTTGCAAATGTGGAATGCCTGTTGGACTTTAGGGTGATTCGGTTTGCAGGCCGGCCAAGTTACCAAGTATTACTTGGACGACCTTGGATCTTGCACTTGGATTGCCAAGTAGATATACCTGCCGGTCGACTAATATTCGGCAGAGGTGCCCGGCATGTGGTGGTTGATGCTTATCCTGAGTCCCCGCAGAGTGAGAGAGCTCCTCTATCTTCTACAGAATTGGAGACACTAGAAGATTTATCTGCTAGTGAGACATCATCGAGTGATGAGTCCAAAGAGGGATCCACCACGGAGGACATTTATCAGATCACTTTGAATGAGCCGATAGAGGGACAAGATCGTATAAGAGATGCAGATGTTATCAAGCTAGACCTTGGTACGCTTGATCATTCGCGGCCAATCAAATTAGGTTCTATGCTCAGCTCAGCAGAAAGGGAGGACTATGTGACCTTGATCCAGGAATTCCGTGATATCTTTGCCTGGAGTTATGATGAGTTGAGAGGCATCCCTCCTAGTCTTGCTGTGCATACAATTCCGTTGAAAGAGGGCAGTCGTCCTATACGGCAGAAAGTAAGGCGTATGCCTTTCGAACTGAGGGACGGCCTGTTTGAAGAGTTACAGAAGCTTCGAAAAGCAGGTTTGATTTTTCCTATGCAACACATGGAATGGTGTTCGCCAGTTGTGATTAGAAAGAAGAAGAATAATCAAATCCGTTTATGTGTAGACTTTAGAGAGCTGAATAAGCAGACAATCAAGGACTACTACCCGCTGCCATTTATTGACCAGATTTTGGATCAATTAGCGGGTAGGGAGATATATTCGTTTATGGATTGCTTTGCAGGATACAACCAAATGGCAATTGCAGAAGAGGACAAGTTGAAAACAACTTTCATCATTGTATTTGGTACTTTTGCGTACCATGTGATGGCCTTTGGTTTATGCAATGCACCTGGTTCGTGGCAACGAACAGCAGATAAGACATTCGGTGACATATCCCCTGAAGAGTTGAAGGTGTTTATTGATGACTTAGGGGCTGCCACTGTGAGAGAAAAGTAGTTGATCATTTTAAGAAAATGCTTTGAGCGCTGTAGACAATTCTGCATCGCCTTAAACCCACGGAAGTGTGTTTTTGGAGTACCTTATGGGCTATTGCTGGGTCATGTGGTCAGTTCGGTAGGAATTGCGACAGACCCCGAGAAGGTTAAAGTTATAGTTGCCATGGGTCCACCACGCACTCTGAAGGAAGTTCATAGCTTTCTGTCTTCGGTTGGTTACTATCGTAGATTCATCAACGCCTTAGCAGAAAGAATGTTGCCGCTTACAAATTTATTGTACTTTAGCTGTTCGTTTGTATGGGGTGACCCTTGTAAGGTAGCATTCGAGGATGTGAAACAGGAGCTAGCAAGAGCACCCGTTTTAAAAGCACCTAAAAGAGGTGAGGTATTTTATATATTTTCAGCAGCCACCATGTATAGTATCAGCTGCTGTTTAGCCCAAGTTTGGGAAGAGAAGTGGTACCACCCGATTGCTTTTGCCAGTCGAAAGCTAGGGGTATCCGAAATCAATTATACTTACATGGAGAAATTTTGTCTAGCGATGGTCTTTGGGACCAAGAAATTCAGGCATTATATTCTCTATGAGAAAGTCGTGCTTTATACGAAGGCGGAGGGACTTCGACTATTGATGAATAAGTTACAGCCGCCTGATCGTCTAGCAAGGTGGTTAATCACTTTGCAGGAATTTGATATGAAATCAAGAGTAAGCCACCAAGGTTGCAAGGCATCGTGGAATGTCTTGTGGATTTCGGGGAGCCGAAAGAATCGGTGGCTGAAGGTAGTGACATGGAGTTGTTATTTAAAATAGATACGGCATCTATTCCCTCCTGATATGCTGCAATAACGCATTATTTATCAACAGGAGAGGCAAGATCTGAACTATTTAAAGCTGAGAGAAGGAAAATTAAGCAGCAAGCGTTAAAGTTTGCTTTGATCGCAGGTACATTATATCGGCAAGGGGTTGATGACATCTATCGCCGATGTGTGATGCCTGATGAGGTGCCATTCATTTTGGAAGAGTGCCATGATTCTGCTTGCGGTGGCCATTTTGCTGGACGGCTCACAGCACAAAAGGCTTTAAGAGCAGGTTATTGGTGGCCTGCCATCTTCCAAGATTCGTTTGCGTATGTTAAGCGATGCGATATTTGCCAATGACATGATAGTCGAGAGAATAGGAAACGACCACTCAACCCTATTATGGCGATACTTCCATTTGAGAAGTGGGGAATAGACTTTGTGGGTCCTATTACTCCGTCATCGACTACGCAAAAGACGTACATCATTGTAGCAACTGACTACTTCACAAAGTGGTCAGAAGCACGTGCAACAAGGAAAGATGATGCTAAAGAAACTGCTAGTTTCCTTTTAGAGAAGATAATATGCCAGTTTGGTCCGTTGAAAGAATTAGTGTCGGACCACGGAACCCATTTTCTGAATAAGGTGATTAAAGGTTTGACAGAGATGTGGCAAATTAAGCATAACAAGACAACCCCATATAATCCGCAAGCCAATGGGCAAGTTGAAAGCACCAACAAGTAGCTTGTGGGCATCCTGTCCAAAATTGTGTCGGAAAAGAAACAGGATTGGGATAAAAAGTTATACGTAGCAGTGTGGGCTTTTAATACAACTTTCAAACGAGCCACTGGCCATACCCCGTTCAAGTTAGTATATGGGGAGGAGTGTGTCTTGCCTTTAGAGATTGAGCTGCCGACTATTCAGTTTGCCATCAATCATTCTTTGAGCGATGAAGATACACTTTTTGAGCGCTTGACGACACTGGCACATTTAGATGAGCTTAAGTTGCAGAGCTTATTGCATCAAGAAGTGGCGAAGTGCCGAATGAAGCAGCTACACGACCTCAAAGCCAAGAAATACACCTTCAAGAAAGGACAGCTTGTTCTGTATTATGATGCACGACGTGAATTATTTCTAGGCAAGCTAGAGCCCAAATGGGATGGGCCCTATAGGATCGTTAGAATAGGAAAGAATAAATCCACAGTTTTGTTAGCTGACCTTGAGGGGATAGAATTTAAAAATAAGGTTAATCTTAATAAGATTAAACCTTATTATTTCTGATTACACTAATACTATGACTGCCTTGCAGGTCTAGGCGAGATCGATCAAACATCTGCAAGGAAATCGTGATAGAGGTTGATGGGTCGTCTGATCCCTTATTTAGAGCACCCATATTTAGAACAAAGGTATCATCAGGGAAAGCTCATTTGGTGGAGCAAAGGATACAAGGTGATTGAGCAAGAAGGCGGGACATTTATTTGGGAGATCAAGGTCTTCTGCCATCACTGCCTACAAATTTTGACGAGCATCCCTGTTGAATTCAATGACGATGGCGGGATGGAGCCTATAGTCCACCCATTGAATATGCTGAATTTCGATTACCATAATCACGAGTAGAGTTCCGGATGGCGGGATATGTAAACCCTTTATGGACGTACACCTTGTACTTTGATGGGGCGTCCAGGGGTGCATGCAAAAAAGGAAGTGTAGGAGTTGTCATCCGAGACCCTCGACGACGCATTGTCATGAAGTTAGCTGCTTATCTCGGGGTGAATTTTACCAATAATATGGCCGAATACAAAGCCCTGATAATGGGTTTGAATATTGCAAAGAAAGGTGATATCCGTCAGTTATTGGTGAAAGGGGACTCTCAGTTGGTTTTAAACTAACTCAATGGGACGTACATGGTACGAAACCCCATCCTTTGTATGTACCATCATACTGCCATAGCCCTGCTAGAAGATTTCGATAGAGTGTCTTTTCAGCTGATTCCACGGAATTGGAATCAGTTTGCCGATTCTTTGGCTAATTTTGCGTATGAAGAAGACCTCTTCTTTAATTGTGGCCCTTGTCCCGATATATCTATTGATGGTGAGACAGGACCCGGTCGTTTGTGGGGTATGCTTTCTGAACATGCCCTTTTTGGTAGACGATGGTTGATTTGGGTGATGCAGAGGGTAAGCGAGACTCATCTCCCTTTATTATCTTGGACCCACAGACTGGTTCGACGACATGTGATGCAAACACCTCTTGCGCTATACGCAGGAGGGATGGGTCATAATTTAATGCACCTAGTTTAGGGCTACGAGCCTCTGTTCCCCTAGGAATAGTATGCTTTGCTGTCTATCATAGTTGTTTCCAGGAGAATGTTATGCATAGTATTGTTTGATTCCATTAGGCCAAGAGGGCCGATTCAGTTTTGTAGCAAAGTCATCTCTGATTTCATTAGGCCAAGAGGGCCATTTCCCTGTCTAGTGCGGGTGCGTTTAATTGGGTTTTTGTTTTAGTGTTGTGCTGGACAGATTTGGTGAAGCTTGGAGGGAGCCTTTATCGCGGCATCGATGGAAGCTTCTTGCGGCCAATCCAGGTGATACCTCTCCTTTACGAGTACCTTTCTTTCATGTTATATGTGTATTTGTACTTGTCGAGGGGATACATTTTTGTTGGGGACCGGCAACCAAGGCATGAAGTCCCAGGTTTAGGCTAAGTATGTTTGAGGGAGGTCGGAGTAGTCATTGCCTCCTGTAAAGACATTGTCAGGCATCGAAAGACCTGTTTTAGAAGGAAGTCCTAGTGGCCCTGTTCTGCTAGCCTGCTAGGCAGCCGTTCTAGGAGTTCTTGTTAGTAGTGAGGCAGTTAGAGAAGCCTGCTAGAAGCTAATAATGATAATGCCAAGAAACCTTGTACATCCTAAAAGATGAATATAAATACGAAGGTGTGTAAAAAGGGGTTCTAACCCCTATCAAAGAAAAGAAAAGAAATGGAAATGTATAAGTAGTTGATCATTGCCTTGCGAAGGCCTGGTAGGTTCCTGGGGACGAATCAGACCCGGGGCCGATACCTTGTCTTCCTAGGGGTGGCTTCTTGCTGGAAAAATAATACCAAAACAAGGAAGGTTGGAGCGAAAATAAAGTGAGCATTAGAAAAGGATTAAGTGTCGCCTTGCGAGGGCTTGGTAGGTTCTTGGGTGCCGAGACAGGTCCTGAGGCCGATGCCCTATTCTCCTTGGGTCACTATGCTCAGCTCCCTCCTTTTTACATGCCCAAGTATGTTCATCTAATACAAACCCTAAAAGAAGACATGTACTAAAAGAAAATATTCCTTGATCAGGCTATAGGAGTCCTCGCCTTGTAGTAGCTCCTAGTTGTGTTGTCTTTAGTTGGTAAGTAGTGCAGACTACCACTTCGGGCAACCTCTTTGATAGGTTTTTTTAGTTTGGCTGTATTGGAGCAGTTGGTTAGTGACTCACTTCGGATCTTCTATTAGATGATGCTAGGACTACTCGTTGTGGATATCATGCCTTGGTTCTGTCCAGGGGTAGGGGGAGCATTGTGCTGAGTTTTAGTATATAATTGTTTTGTATCAGTTTGATGCTTCTTTGGTTGTTTATGTGCAGCTATGTTCGTGGATTCGATGGGCTGAGTCCCTCTATCCCGTGGTCGCCAATGAGAGCGGAATTTAAGTGACTGGAAGTGCTTAAAAATAGCTAAAAATTATGAATGTCAAGGGAAAAATATTCAATGTCAAAGGCGGCGGCTCGATCTAGGACGATTTTAAGCGCCAAAGTGCTTTAAAGATGCCTGAGCGACACTTGTTGATTTTTCATAATTTTTTAGACAGTCGTGCGGGTTGACACGAGCTACTAGCCAATGCGGGATGCTAAGCCGGATGCCCAGGATTTTTCAGAGCTCAATTCCAAGTCCGGACGGGGGAATGGCCAAGAAATCGGTCAAGATACGAAGGGGTGGACAAAGTTTGGCCAAAGTGGGCATGACCCTTGGGAGCCCAAATTAAAATGTAGCATGAAACTTTTGAGGGGAGAGATGAGGAAAAATCGTGGAGAGAGAGAGGAGGGCATCACGACTGTAGGCGCCGAAAATTGCGCCCCATTGTTGATCAATGGAGATGGCAGCCTGCAAACAACCCCTGCAACTGATCATGGGGCTTCATTCCCTCCTGTCTATGGATCTTATCGCCGCCCTTCGCTCGCGCAATGATGCTCTCTTTGAAGACCTCTGATTTCACTCTTTCTCTCTCCTCCCTCTCTCTCTTCTAAAGGCAAGTTCATGTGGGGAGAAGAAGGAAGAAGAAAGAATGATGGAGGCTTGTCCGGCATGGATCGGATTGCTCCACGAGCTGGAAATGGTGATTGGTGATTGTGCTGGATATGAAGTGCTGCTGATTTCCAAATTTGTAGCCATGGACATGAAACCCGAAACACGCAAATAAGCGGTAATTTAAAATTTTCAAAGGAAATTTGAGATTCTATAGCTTTTGATTGATGAAATGTTGTTCATGTGGGATAAAAATGGTTCATGTTGTTGTTTTCCATGAGTTCTTGCTGGTCATAATCAGAAAATCAGAAAAATATGCATCTTGTGGTTCAAAATAATACATTAAAACACGTAAAACATGAAAAATCAAGGAAAAATGATGGATTTTTGGCATAAAAGTGGGAAAGTAAATAGGAACATCAACTAAACTTTCATTTTTCTGCAAGAAGGAACTAAGGGCCACAGCCCATAACCTATCTTGAATTTTCAGTATTTAAATAATGCATAAAAATAAGGAAAAATACAAGAAAATGGTGAAAAAACCCTTAAAAATAGGGAAAATTTACATTTTGGGTTTCGAAAAATAAGGATAAATAAGAGCAATGTTTGTGAATGTTTGTGGGGACTGAAGCATGAGGATTTGCCTTAGTTCAACCCCACCTTCTTGTTCTAGTGTGTCTTTTTCCGGTTTTTTCACATAAAATGATGTCAAAATACCTTATAAACCTACCCAACAATGCAATACTTAAACGGGGAAGGGTAGAGGAGTTGAAATATGTCTAAATGCCGTGTGAGATGATAGGAAATTGGTTGATTTCTATGCATAGCATTTAGGACGGATGATAATTAAAATTAAGAGCTTAGTAGCACGAGGATCACCTCGGTGCTAGGCCCATGCAACGAAGCACGAACGATAGTTGGAAACCATTAAAAGAATATTTTGCATTGGTGCACGATACTGTTTTGCTAAATGTTTGAGCACTAGGCATCCACCAAATGCATGGAGCATGAAAAAGAATTTAAAAGTATCAGTGATCAGCTCCTGGACATGCATTGCAATTGGTTTATTAGGACATGACCTACGATGAGAGGCAGTGAGGTACCCATGCTGTAGGTAGACACGGGTCCCAAAGGGGAAAGAGAAGCAATGACAATGGTACATTCCTGGACACGCTTATTTGGTACCTTGAGCGACTTGTGTGCGAAATGTTTAAATGTCGAGCGACGCATCGAGGGGCCAATCCCCAAGGTGTAGGAGAGTCGCAGAGGGTTGACGGCATTCAGCCGTAGGAAGAACCCCATGTGTATGTGATTTGAGCCTTTTGGCTATGTGAAAGGGACTCCCTCTGAGGAGTAATATTGGGTTAGGATCAGTTGGACTACAACGTATTACAAACGCAATGTTTAGGAAGGCAGAGATTTTGATAGACGCTCCTGGCCGCGAGGCCGAGGGGTTGTCTTGTGCGTAGTGACGAGGCCCGGCTAGTGCATGAGCCAGTGCCGGCCGCTTCTTAGGTCCATCAAAAGGTTCGAAGAAGAGCTTGGAAGGAGCCTTTTGTTGCGTGGAAGCTTCTTCTGGCCCTATCTAGGTGATATCCCTCCTTTATGAGTACTGTGGTTTTTATACTATACATGTTTGTGTACTTGTTAAAGGGGTTTTCCGTTTCTTGTTGGGGACCGGCGTCCAAGGCATGAAGTCCCGAGGTTTAGGTTCAGTATGTTTGAGGGAGGTCTGAGTAGTCGTTGCCTCCTGTAAAGACATTGTCAAGCATTGAAAGACCTGTTTTAGTAGGGAGTCCTAGTGACCCTGTTCTGCTAGCCTGCTAGGTAGCCGTTCTAGGAGCTCTTATTAGTTGTGAGGCCGTTAGAGAAGCCTGCAGAAGACAAAATAAAGATGCTAAAGGAAAAGAAACCTTGAATATCCTAAAGACAAATAAATATATATATACAAAGGTGTGTAAAAAGGGGTTCTAACCCCTATCAGAAGAAGAAAAGAAAGAAATGGAAATTTATAAGCAGTTGATCATTGCTTAGCGAAGGTCTGGTAGGTTCCTGGGGATGAGTCAGACCCAGTGTCGATGCCTTGTCCTCCTAGGGGTGGCATCTTGCTGAAAAAGAAAAAAATGAGGAAGGTTAGAGTGAAAATAATAGTGAGCGTCAGAAAAGGATTAAGTGTCGCCTAGCGAGGGCTTGGTAGGTTCTTGGATACTCAGACAGGACCTGAGGTCGATTCCCTATTCTCCTTGGGTCACTACGCTCATCTCCCTCCTTTTTACATACCCGAGTATGGGGAAAATAAAACCCTAAAAGAAGAAGAAATATGCTAAAAGAAAATACTTCTTGATCAAGCTATAGGAGTCCTCGCCTCGTAGGAGCTCCTAGTTGTGTTTTCCTTAGTTAGGTAGGTAGTTCAGACCACCACTTAGGGCAACCCCTTTTGATAGTCCTTTTTAGTTTGGCCGTGTTGGAGCAGTCGGTTAGTGACTAGCTGCGGACCTTCTATCAGATTATGCTGGGCCTACTCCTTGTGGATGTCATGCCTTGGTTCTGTCAGGGGGTAGGCAGAGCGTTGTGCTGTGTTTAGTATCTATCTATTTTGTATCAGCTTGATGCTCCCTTTGGTTGTTTTGTGCAGATCTACTGTGGGATTCGACGGGCTGAGTCACCCTATCCCGTGGTCGCCAATGAGAGCGGAATTTTGATGCCGACAAGTACTTAAAAATAGTCAAAAATTACGAATATCAAGGGAAAAATATTCAATGTCGAAGCCAGCGGCTCGACCTAGGTCGATTTTAAAGCGTCAAAGTGCTTTGAAGGCGCCCGAGCGACACTTGTTGATTTTTCATAATTTTTCAGATAGTCCTGCGGGTTGACAAGACTAATCGGCCGATGTGCGATGCCGAGCCGTACTCCCAGGAATTTTCATAGCTCAATTCGGAGTCCGGACGGGAAAATGGCCACAAAATGGTCAAGATATAAAAAGGTGGACACTTGGGAGGCCAAAATTGGGCATGCCTTTTGAGTTTGGACCCCCTCTCTAAAATTTTATGCACCTTATGAAGCAAAAAACGTGGAGAGAGAATGAGGGATGAAGAAAAAACGTGGAGCAACATGATGGCCGTTTTTTGCGCCCTCTCATGATGGAGATGGAGTATGCAGGCTGAAAGCAACCCATACAACCGATCATGGGGCTTATCTTCCCTCTCTTGGCTGGTCTTATCGCCTGTCTTCGCCCCTGAAATGGCTGTGGGAATGAAGATATGAAAATCTAGTCTTTCTCTCTCCTCCCTCTCACTCCTTTAAGGGCAGATTCATGTGGTGAAGAAGAAGAAGAAGAATGGTTGATGGATGCTTGTGCAACCGAGACCGGATTGCTTTGTGGTTCAAGAGGAATGAAGATTGCTGATTGTGGGCTATCATGAGCATTAATGGCTATTGGAAATCAGTCCTAAGATATGGCAAATAAAAACCCGCAACCCGCAAAGAACGGTAATTTCATTTTTACAAAGGAAATTGATGTTTTATGCAATTTGCTTCATGAGTATTTGTTCCCATGGGATAATTATACATCATGTTGATGCTTGCTATGAGTTTGATTAGTTTATGCTTAGAAAATCAGAAAATCACAAGTGTTGAGACTGAAATTAATAGTGTAAAACTCGTAAAACACGCGAAATAAGGGGAAATTGGGTGTTTTTGATATATAAATGGAAAATATAATAAGACACACCAACTAAATTTGTGTTTTTGCTGCAAATGAACCTAAGGGCCACAGCCCAAAACTCATTTTGTATTTTTAGTCATTTAATATTGCGAAAAATACAAGAAAAATAGGAAAAATGGGAAAAAAGTAAGAAAAAAATGGATTTTGAGTGCCGAAAATTAAGGAAAAATAAGATTCATATTTATGGATGTATGGGGGGTCTGAAGTATGAGGTTTAGCCTCAATTCAGCCCTACCTTTATGTTTTAGTGAGTTTTTATTGCTTTTTATACAATAAAAACATGGAAATGAACCCTAAACCGATCAATAATGCACAACCTAAACGGGTGAGGGGGTAGAGTGTATAAAAGGTGTTTAAAGGCTGAATTAAATGAGGAAAAGCTTGGTGGTTTTTATGCATACCATTTAGGTTGGTCGTAAATTAAAAATTAAGAACCTAGTAGCACGAGGTCTCCTCGGTGCTAGGTTCATGCAACGCCGCATACGAGCGATAGTCAAAATCATTGAAAGAATGCTTTTGCACTAAGCACAATGCTGATTTTCTATTGTTTGTGCACTAAACTCCTTTAGCCATGAAGGTCCTTCACTAGACTCCTGCTTTTGATCTAACTTGTTGAGCTTAATCAAGTAGACAGGTAGTCCTTTTCTGACTCCCTTTATGATCCGAGATGCTTTGGCCAATTGGATTTTTGGATTTCCAGCCTCACCTTGAGTTGTGACCAATTCCCCTTCAGAGTTTTGAAAGGAAATTTGGCCCTTTCCACAATGAATATGGGTGTCATTAGGCTTAAGCCAATCCATTCCGAGTAGACACTCATGGATGCCTAAATTCATGACTCTGAATTTGATCGAAGTCATCTTTCCTCCCATAAAGAATTCCACCTTAGCAGTTTTCTTGGTACAAGTCACCTCACAACCATTTGCCAATTCCACAAGCAAGATAGGTGCTTCTACTGTGGCTATTCCTAATCTTTTTGCGCAAGCTGGTGAGATAAAGGAATGTGTACTGCCACAATCAATCAAGGTCTTGAAACCTTTACCTTGATAGTCTGACGGTGTCTAAATCACCGAGAACTGGCGATTTGGCCCTTTCTTGTGAAGAGCAGCATGGACTGTCGCCCTTTCAAATTCTGCTTCCATGGTCGGATCTTCTTCTTCTTCGCACATTTCCCCGTTGGCAACATAGGCGGTTCTTCCTCTGGCTCAGGTAGTGGCTCCCTGATCACAGCCCGTTCCTTGGAAAGGTGCTTGGTGGTGTCCCCCTCCAAGCTTGGGACATTGCCTCTTGAAATGACCGGGCTCGCTGCAGTGGAAACAATAGAGGTTTCGGCCATTGCTTTGAGTAGGAACAAAGTTGTTGACATTATTAATCCTTGCTTTCTTTCTTTGTCCCTGATTTTGACCTTGAACTCTCTTCATTGAGGCCTATATGCTCCTCTATTTGGGTCATTATAAGACCAAGTTTTGTTACCCCTTGGTCTAACCTACACCTCCTGAATTATAGGTGCAGCTCGAATGAGAGCGTCCTGAAGATCTGATGGGCGCATAGATTCGAGACGGGTATTCATTGGTGGATTTAAACTAGCACAAAATTTTGGCACCTGCTGTGTCATGTCCATCTATGGCGCATACTTAAGAAGTGAGATGAATTTTAGAATAGTATGCATCAAGAGTGAGTCCGAGCTATTTTAGCTCGTAGAACTCATTCATTTTCTGCATGTGATACGTAGGTGGTAAGTATCTTCCCTGCATGGATTTCTTCAACTTCTCCCATGTAACGGATCCTTCTGCGATCCCTTGATCTTTGCACCATTGCTTCCACCAAAGCCTGGCTTCGCCGATGAGCTTCACCTTGGCGAGCATAGCTTGGTTGGCGGGTGTAGTACCAGCTACTTCAATGTAATCCTCCATGGATTCAATCCAAATTTCAGCATCAGCTTGGACGGACCTGCCTCTCCCGTCGAATTCGGGCAGCTTAATCTGCTTGAGAAGAAAGTTATTCTCCTAGATTACAGCAGTACTTGATGTAGGAGGCAAACTGGGACTCTGTACCTGGGGTTGTGCGTGGATAAAGTTTTCTTAAAGTTATTACTTGATAATCGTTGTGATTTATATTTCATCTCCATTTCAGCTCTCAACCAAGCAATCTAACCACTTAACTTCTTATCAATTCTCATGAACAAAATAGACATTTGATAAAAAGAAGTCTTATTGTATTTATATGGACATAGCCCTTTCAGAATACAACATTTCTTGCGATGATAAGCCAACTGTTTACATTTAATTTGGGGAGAATAATGTTGCATTGCATTTATCTACAGGAACTGGATAATAGTATGGTTTTGGGTCATGGATCTTTAGGAATCGGTAAGTCATTGGAAGATCAGGGTATCCTTTCCTTTGGAACTCATACTTCTCATGGCGCCCTAACACTTTGATCTTGTCAGCGGGGATGTCAAGGGAAAAATATTCAATGTCAAGGGGAAAATTATGATTGTCAAGGGAAAAATATTCAATGTCAAAGGCGGCGGCTCGATCTAGGTCGATTTTAAGCGCCAAAGTGCTTTAAAGATGCCTGAGCGACACTTGTTGATTTTTCATAATTTTTTAGACAGTCGTGCGGGTTGACACGAGCTACTAGCCAATGCGGGATGCTAAGCCGGACGCCCAGGATTTTTCAGAGCTCAATTCCGAGTCCGGACGAGGGAATGGCCAAGAAATCGGTCAAGATACGAAGGGGTGGACAAAGTTTGGCCAAAGTGGGCATGACCCTTGGGAGCCCAAATTAAAATGTAGCATGAAACTTTTGAGGGGAGAGATGAGGAAAAATCGTGGAGAGAGAGAGGAGGGCATCACGACTGTAGGCGCCGAAAATTGCGCCCCATTGTTGATCAATGGAGATGGCAGCCTGCAAACAACCCCTGCAACTGATCATGGGGCTTCATTCCCTCCTGTCTATGGATCTTATCGCCGCCCTTCGCTCGCGCAATGATGCTCTCTTTGAAGATCTCTGATTTCACTCTTTCTCTCTCCTCCCTCTCTCTCTTCTAAAGGCAAGTTCATGTGGGGAGAAGAAGGAAGAAGAAAGAATGATGGAGGCTTGTCCGGCATGGATCGGATTGCTCCACGAGCTGGAAATGGTGATTGGTGATTGTGCTGGATATGAAGTGCTGCTGATTTCCAAATTTGTAGCCATGGACATGAAACCCGAAACACGCAAATAAGCGGTAATTTAAAATTTTCAAAGGAAATTTGAGATTCTATAGCTTTTGATTGATGAAATGTTGTTCATGTGGGATAAAAATGGTTCATGTTGTTGTTTTCCATGAGTTCTTGCTGGTCATAATCAGAAAATCAGAAAAATATGCATCTTGTGGTTCAAAATAATACATTAAAACATGTAAAACATGAAAAATCAAGGAAAAATGATGGATTTTTGGCATAAAAGTGGGAAAGTAAATAGGAACATCAACTAAACTTTCATTTTTCTGCAAGAAGGAACTAAGGGCCACAGCCCATAACCTATCTTGAATTTTCAGTATTTAAATAATGCATAAAAATAAGGAAAAATACAAGAAAATGGTGAAAAAACCCTTAAAAATAGGGAAAAATTACATTTTGGGTTTCGAAAAATAAGGATAAATAAGAGCAATGTTTGTGAATGTTTGTGGGGACTGAAGCATGAGGATTTGCCTCAGTTCAACCCCACCTTCTTGTTCTAGTGTGTCTTTTTCCGGTTTTTTCACATAAAATGATGTCAAAATATCTTATAAACCTACCCAACAATGCAATACTTAAACGGGGAAGGGTAGAGGAGTTGAAATATGTCTAAATGCCGTGTGAGATGATAGGAAATTGGTTGATTTCTATGCATAACATTTAGGACGGATGATAATTAAAATTAAGAGCTTAGTAGCACGAGGATCACCTCGGTGCTAGGCCCATGCAACGAAGCACGAACGATAGTTGGAAACCATTAAAAGAATGTTTTGCATTGGTGCACGATACTGTTTTGCTAAATGTTTGAGCACTAGGCATCCACCAAATGCATGGAGCATGAAAAAGAATTTAAAAGTATCAGTGATCAGCTCCTGGACATGCATTGCAATTGGTTTATTAGGACATGACCTAGGATGAGAGGCAGTGAGGTACCCATGCTGTAGGTAGACACGGGTCCCAAAGGGGAAAGAGAAGCAATGACAATGGTACATTCCTGGACACGCTTATTTGGTACCTTGAGCGACTTGTGTGCGAAATGTTTAAATGTCGAGCGACGCATCGAGGGGCCAATCCCCAAGGTGTAGGAGAGTCGCAGAGGGTTGACGGCATTCAGCCGTAGGAAGAACCCCATGTGTATGTGATTTGAGCCTTTTGGCTATGTGAAAGGGACTCCCTCTGAGGAGTAATATTGGGTTAGGATCAGTTGGACTACAACGTATTACAAACGCAATGTTTAGGAAGGCAGAGATTTTGATAGACGCTCCTGGCCGCGAGGCCGAGGGGTTGTCTTGTGCGTAGTGACGAGGCCCGGCTAGTGCATGAGCCAGTGCCGGCCCCTTTTTAGGTCCATCAAAAGGTTCGAAGAAGAGCTTGGAAGGAGCCTTTTGTTGCGTGGAAGCTTCTTCTGGCCCTATCTAGGTGATATCCCTCCTTTATGAGTACTGTGGTTTTTATACTATACATGTTTGTGTACTTGTTAAAGGGGTTTTCCGTTTCTTGTTGGGGACCGGCGTCCAAGGCATGAAGTCCCGAGGTTTAGGTTCAGTATGTTTGAGGGAGGTATGAGTAGTCGTTGCCTCCTGTAAAGACATTGTCAAGCATTGAAAGACCTGTTTTAGTAGGGAGTCCTAGTGACCCTATTCTGCTAGCCTGCTAGGTAGCCATTCTAGGAGCTCTTATTAGTTGTGAGGCCGTTAGAGAAGCCTGCAGAAGACAAAATAAAGATGCTAAAGGAAAAGAAACCTTGAATATCCTAAAGACAAATAAATATATATATACAAAGGTGTGTAAAAAGGGGTTCTAACCCCTATCAGAAGAAGAAAAGAAAGAAATGGAAATTTTTAAGCAGTTGATCATTGCTTAGCGAAGGTCTGGTAGGTTCTTGGGGATGAGTCAGACCCAGTGTCGATGCCTTGTCCTCCTAGGGGTGGCATCTTGCTGAAAAAGAAAAAAATGAGGAAGGTTAGAGTGAAAATAATAGTGAGCGTCAGAAAAGGATTAAGTGTCGCCTAGCGAGGGCTTGGTAGGTTCTTGGATACTCAGACAGGACCTGAGGTCGATTCCCTATTCTCCTTGGGTCACTACGCTCATCTCCCTCCTTTTTACATACCCGAGTATGGGGAAAATAAAACCCTAAAAGAAGAAGAAATATGCTAAAAGAAAATACTTCTTGATCAAGCTATAGGAGTCCTCGTCTCGTAGGAGCTCCTAGTTGTGTTTTCCTTAGTTAGGTAGGTAGTTCAGACCACCACTTAGGGCAACCCCTTTTGATAGTCCTTTTTAGTTTGGCCGTGTTGGAGCAGTCGGTTAGTGACTAGCTGCGGACCTTCTATCAGATTATGCTGGGCCTACTCCTTGTGGATGTCATGCCTTGGTTCTATCAGGGGGTAGGCAGAGCGTTGTGCTGTGTTTAGTATCTATCTATTTTGTATCAGCTTGATGCTCCCTTTGGTTGTTTTGTGCAGATCTACTGTGGGATTCGACGGGCTGAGTCACCCTATCCCGTGGTCACCAATGAGAGCGGAATTTTGATGCCAACAAGTACTTAAAAATAGTTAAAAATTACGAATATCAAGGGAAAAATATTCAATGTCGAAGCCAGCGGCTCGACCTAGGTCGATTTTAAAGCGTCAAAGTGCTTTGAAGGCGCCCGAGCGACACTTGTTGATTTTTCATAATTTTTCAAACAGTCCTGCGGGTTGACAAGAGTAATCGACCGATGTGCGATGCCGAGCCGGACTCCCAGGAATTTTCATAGCTCAATTCGGAGTCCGGACGGGAAAATGGCCACAAAATGGTCAAGATATAAAAAGGTGGACACTTGGGAGGCCAAAATTGGGCATGCCTTTTGAGTTTGGACCCCCTCTCTAAAATTTTATGCACCTTATGAAGCAAAAAACGTGGAGAGAGAATGAGGGATGAAGAAAAAATGTGGAGCAACATGATGGCCGTTTTTTGCGCCCTCTCATGATGGAGATGGAGTATGCAGGCTGAAAGCAACCCATACAACCGATCATGGGGCTTATCTTCCCTCTCTTGGCTGGTCTTATCGCCTGTCTTCGCCCCTGAAATGGCTGTGGGAATGAAGAGATGAAAATCTAGTCTTTCTCTCTCCTCCCTCTCACTCCTTTAAGGGCAGATTCATGTGGTGAAGAAGAAGAAGAAGAATGGTTGATGGATGCTTGTGCAACCGAGACCGGATTGCTCTGTGGTTCAAGAGGAATGAAGATTGCTGATTGTGGGCTGTCATGAGCATTAATGGCTGCTGGAAATCAGTCATGAGATATGGCAAATAAAAATCCGCAACCCGCAAAGAACGGTAATTTCATTTTTACAAAGGAAATTGATGTTTTATGTAATTTGCTTCATGAGTATTTGTTTCCATGGGATGATTATGCATCATGTTGATGTTTGCTATGAGTTTGATCAGTTTATGGTCAAAAAATGAGAAATTCACAAGTATTGACTGAAATTAATAGTGTAAAACTTGTAAAACACGCGAAATAGGGAAAAATTGGGTGTTTTTGATATATAAATGGAAAATATAATAAGACACACCAACTAAATTTGTGTTTTTGCTGCAAATGAACCTAAGGGCCACAACCCACAACTCATTTTGTATTTTTTATCATTTAATATTGTTAAAAATACAAGAAAAATAGGGAAAATAGAAAAAAAAAAGAAAAAATAGATTTTGAGTGTCGAAAATTAAGGAAAAATAAGATTCATGTTTATGGATGTATGGGGGGTCTGAAGTATGAGGTTTAGCCTCAATGCAGCCCTACCTTTATGTTTTAGTGAGTTTTTATTGCTTTTTTTACAATAAAAACATAAAAATCAACCCTAAACCGATCAATAACGCACAACCTAAACGGGTGAGGGGGTAGAGTGTATAAAAGGTGTTTAAAGGCTGAATGAAATGAGAAAAATCTTGTTGGTTTTTATGCATACCATTTAGGTTGGTCGTTAATTAAAAATTAAGAACCTAGTAGCACGAGGTCTCCTCGGTGCTAGGTTCATGCAACACCGGATACGAGCGATAGTCAAAATCATTGAAAGAATGCTTTTGCACTAAGCACAATGCTGATTTTCTTTTGTTTGTGCACTAAACCATTCACATTATGCACTATGCATGGTTCATGGTATCGAAGGAAAATCTCCTGGACTGCATAGCAATTGTTTTCTTAGGAGTTTGACCCACGATTGAGAGTGTGAGGTTATCCCTTGCCGTAGGGTAGAGGGTCCGTTTCCTAAGGCACTGTGAAGTGAGGAAGCATAGTATATCTCTTGGAAATACGAGAAATATAAAAGAGAGGAGTTTGTGTTTATTTGTGTTATATGTTTAGCAGCGCATCAAAGGGCCAATCCCTGCGATGTAGGAAAGCTAAAGTGGAGCTCCAACTATTAGTCGGTGGAGTGCCTCCTATATGTGTGTGATCGTGGCATTGCCAATGTATAAGGGTTCTCCCTTTGAGGAGTTTTAGGGAAACGTTGGACTATGAACCATAAACTCATGAATTAAGCTTTAGGGCAAGTTTGTCCTTTAGCATTGGATTGACGCTCCTGGTCCGCGAGGCCGTGAGGGTGTTTGTGTGACATGAGCATGAGGTCCAGCTAGTGCCATAGCCAGTGCCAGCCCATTTTACGTCCCATCAGTGGTGCGTCTGCCGGGAGCTGCCTATAAGTGGCGGTTTTCGAATCTAGGGTTTCTAGGAACCCTAAATTACCCATAAAATGGGGTTTGTTCAAGGATGGAAAAACTTGGCTTTCCCTGTACAAAACTTAGTAATGGACTTAGTTAGGTATGTAGAGCATGAGTCCTCTGCAGAAGATAATTTATGTGATGAAAAGAGTAGCCCATTAGTGGTTACCTCATCTTCTAATATGATGGCATGGGCCGAGGTTCGCCTTGGTGTGGTCTCTACCCAAGAGAAATCATGTTTAACCATCCATCAACCTAGAGGGAATGAAACAAGCATGTTGAAAACTAGGGTAGTTATGGCATCAACAAGTTATCATGCTAAAGCCATGATGCCATGGAAAAGTGCTGGTATACGATGGAGTATGCTTGTGGTTGAAACATCCCGTGTAATGGGCCACCATGACGACATAGTAGGCATCACAAGGATGTTAGAAGCCCTAGCTGTCAAGGGAAAACCGTTGCTTAAAAGACACGGTTCCGAAGTTTTAAGAAGTGGTAATGATAAATCTGCTTTAGATAAGGACCAAAAGCTCTTATATAAAACCGTTATGGACTTTCCTTTCAAAGGGAAAGGTATGGAAGACCCTCTAAGAGGGGATCAAAATGACATGTTGAAACTTATAGGACTCCCTAGACCACTCAGTGAGTTGGCAGAAAGGGATGTCAATGAGGATATTAACCCCCCTACACCGGAAAGGGTGGGGGTGGAAGAGGTTAAAGATCCTAAGAGGCTGGATCCAGATCATGGTGAATATGAAGATTTTAATGACCCGGTGTTGATCCCAAAAGGAAGGACTAAATGTCCTCCTCTTTATAGGGATCTCCCAGTGTTTTACGGGTTGCTAGATGAGGATCCAATGATTCATTTAAGAGAATATGGCCTAACTTTCATTGCAAGTGGGTTCGACGATATACATCGGATGCTCGTATTCCCAAGTATCCTAAAGGGAGAGGCAAGGAAATGGTACTGGAGCCTCCCAAGAGGGTCGATCAAATCATTTGAGGAGTCTTGTGATAGATTTCTAGATGAGTATGAAAAGAAGCTCCCTATGATTCAGGTCTTAGGGCAGCTTATGCAGTCTAGACAAGAGTCTTATCTTTCTGTTAAAGAGTATGCTAGAGCCTTTGATAGTACTCTTAGGCTTTGGCCAAGAAGAGCCAGTGCACTACCAAATGATGTGCTATGTGAGCTCTTCTTGAATGGCTTAGAGATTAATACACAAATCCAAGTGGGACTGCGGAATCCTAAGTCGTTAAGGGAAGCAAAAATGCAAGCCATTGATTATGAGGGTCATATTCAGAGATGTTGGGAAAACTTTTGGAGTTTTCCCCACTCAGTACAAGTGCATCCTAGCTTCCAACCATTTCTGTAAGAAGACAGCTCGCTTGTTGATACCAAGGCAACCTATGAGGGGAACCGTGGTGGCCAAAATCTCAAAGCAGAAAATGGCCATCCTATGAGTAGTAATAACATGCCTCTCGGTGAACAGGTGCCAAGCCATGTAAGTCCCATTAGGGCTTGCAACACTTCCACGAGAGGTAGTTGTGATGGCAACATGGATAGAACCAATGGGCCTATGAGTGTTGATAAGCATTCTGTGTGTGGTTCTAATTTTGTTGCTAGTAAGGCTCTTGAGAGACCTTTGGTGTCGGAATCATGCTTCCGGGTGGATGTTGTTCCCTTCAGTGAAAGCATGGTTCTGATGGAAGAAAATTTGCAGTATGGACGTAAGCAAGTAAAAATATCTTTTGTAAAGAGGATGCAAAGTGCTAAAAGTCCACCTGTGCTTCACAAAGGTCATAAGGATGTGAGGCCATTTGGCCATAGGGATAAGTTTGCATTGAGTTCGTTAGACCAGTGCAGCAAATTGAGGGAGTGCAAGAATATTAAGGGAAATGTGAGATGGGTTTGGAGACCCAAAATCTCAAAAAGTATGGCAGGAATGTCAGATGCAAGGCCAAGGATCCCATCTGGATATATTCTGTTGAACCCCCAAGAGGATAAGACTGGATATACATCTGACAATATACACTGCCTTGGGATACACCCATGTGATGTACCTAGGCTTGAAGCTCTACCTAGTTTGGGTCGCAGCATTGATTTATGTTAAAACCCAAATAGAGGAGGTTCGAATGAGTACAAAGCTATGATTATTTCTCCCAAAGGAGCCACTCAGCTGCTTGAACGACTAGTTTATTCGGATTACAATAAATGTAGGACATGCGAGCCCACTGAGGCCGTTCATTTAGCTCATAGTGCCCAAGAAGGGATCGGCCTTATTGATGAGTTATTTATGGAAAGGCTTGGACTTGTAGCTCTATAGGAAGAAAACCCTAAGATAAAAAAAAGGAAAAAAAATACAAGATCAAGCTTTTAGCTAACTTGCGTGAGTAGCATGGGGCTAGTCGACCTATGATATGCTATCCTTGGTACCCTGGGTAGTCTGATAGGGTGTGATGTATATGCCCAGGACATCAATATTATGTGGACTAAAATGACCTATCTAGTTTTAAGCTAGGAAGGCTAGCTGCTTTGGAGATTATGTCCAGATCTTATAAGGCCAAGAGGGCCAGTCGTCTGTTTAGTGTAGGTGTTGTTAATGGTTTTTGGTTTGAGTTCTGTGCTAGACAGGTTCGAAGAAGAGCTTGGAAGGAGCATTTTGTTGCGTGGAAGCTTCTTGTGGCCCTATCCAGGTGATATCCCTCCTTTATGAGTACTGTGGTTTTTATACTATACATGTTTCTATACTTGTTAAAGGGGTTTTTCGTTTCTTGTTGGGGACGGGCATCCAAGGCATGAAGTCCCAAGGTTTAGGTTCAGTATGTTTGAGGGAGGTCTGAGTAGTCGTTGCCTCCTGTAAAGACATTGTCAAGCATTGAAAGACCTGTTTTAGTAGGGAGTCCTAGTGACCCTGTTCTGCTAGCCTGCTAGGTAGCCGTTCTAGGAGCTCTTATTCGTTGTGAGGCCGTTAGAGAAGCCTGCAGAAGACAAAATAAAGATGCTAAAGGAAGAGAAACCTTGAATATCCTAAAGACAAATAAATATATCTATACAAAGGTGTGTAAAAAGGGGTTCTAACCCCTATCAGAAGAAGAAAAGAAAGAAATGGAAATTTATAAGCAGCTGATCATTGCCTAGCGAAGGCCTGGTAGGTTCCTAGGGATGAGTCAGACCCGGGCCCGATGCCTTGTCCTCCTAGGGGTGGCATCTTGCTAAAAAAGAAAAAAATGAGGAAGGTTAGAGCGAAAATAATAGTGAGCATCAGAAAAGGATTAAGTGTCGCCTAGCGAGGGCTTGGTAGGTTCTTGGGTACTGAGACAGGACCTGAGGTCGATTCCCTGTTCTCCTTGGGTCACTACGCTCAGCTCCCTCCTTTTTACATACCCGAGTATGGGGAAAATAAAACCCTAAAAGAAGAAGAAATGTGCTTTTGAAAAATACTTCTTTATCAAGCTATAGGAGTCCTTGCCTCGTACGAGCTCCTAGTTGTGTTGTCCTTAGTTAGGTAGGTAGTTCAGACCACCACTTAGGGCAACCCCTTTTGATAGTCCTTTTTAGTTTGGCCGTGTTGGAGCAGTCGGTTAGTGACTAGTTGCGGACCTTCTATCAAATTATGCTGGGCCTACTCCTTGTGGATGTCATGCCTTGGTTCTGTCAGGGGGTAGGCAGAGCATTGTGCTGTGTTTAGTATCTATCTATTTTGTATCAGCTTGATGCTCCCTTTGGTTGTTTTGTGTAGATCTACTGTGGGATTCGACGGGCTGAGTCACCCTATCCCGTGGTCGCCAATGAGAGCAGAATTTTGATGCTGATAAGTAATTAAAAATAGCTAAAAATTATGAATATCAAGGGAAAAATATTCAACGTCGAAGGCGGCGGCGACCTAGGTCGATTTTAAGCGTCAAAGTGCTTTAAAGGCACCTGAGCGACAGTTGTTGATTTTTCATAATTTTTCAGACTGTCGTGCGGGTTGACAAGAGTTACCGGCCAATGTGGGATGCCGAGCCAGGCGCCCAAGATTTTTCAGAGCTCAATTCGGAGTCCGGATGGGAAAATGGTCACAAAATGGTCAAGATATGAAAAGGTGGACACTTGGGAGGCCAAAATTGGGCATGCCTTTTGAGTTTGGACCCCCTCTCTAAAATTTTATGCACCTTATAAAGCAAAAAACGTGGAGAGAGAATGAGGGATGAAGAAAAAACGTGGAGCAACATGATGGCCGTTTTTTGCGCCCTCTCATGATGGAGATGGAGTATGCAGGCTGAAAGCAACCCATACAACCGATCATGGGGCTGATCTTCTCTCTCTTGGCTGGTCTTATCGCCTGTCTTTGCCCGTGAAATGGCTGTGGGAAAGAAGAGATGAAAATCTAGTCTTTCTCTCTCCTCCCTCTCTCTCCTTTAAGGGCAGATTCATGTGGTGAAGAAGAAGAAGAAGAATGGTTGACGGATGCTTGTGCAACCGAGACCGGATTGCTTTGTGGTTTAAGAGGAATGAAGATTGCTGATTGTGGGCTGTCATGAGCATTAATGGCTACTGGAAATCAGTCCTGAGATATGGCAAATAAAAACCCGCAACCCGCAAAGAACGGTAATTTCATTTTTACAAAGGAAATTGATGTTTTATGCAATTTGCTTTATGAGTATTTGTTCCCATGGGATAATTATACATCATGTTGATGCTTACTATGAGTTTGATTAGTTTATGCTTAGAAAATCAGAAAATCACAAGTGTTGAGACTGAAATTAATAGTGTAAAACTCGTAAAACACGCGAAATAAGGAAAAATTGGGTGTTTTTGATATATAAATGGAAAATATAATAAGACACACCAATTAAATTTGTGTTTTTGCTGCAAATGAACCTAAGGGCCACAGCCCACAACTCATTTTGTATTTTTAGTCATTTAATATTGCAAAAAATACAAGAAAAATAGGAAAAATAGAAAAAAAGTAAGGAAAAAATGGATTTTGAGTGCCGAAAATTAAGGAAAAATAAGATTCATGTTTATGGATGTATGGGGGGTCTGAAGTATGAGGTTTAGCCTCAATTCAGCCCTAACTTTATGTTTTAGTGAGTTTTTATTGCTTTTTATACAATAAAAACATGGAAATGAACCCTAAACCGATCAATAATGCACAACCTAAACGGGTGAGGGGGTAGAGTGTATAAAAGGTGTTTAAAGGCTGAATTAAATGAGGAAAAGCTTGGTGGTTTTTATGCATACCATTTAGGTTGGTCGTAAATTAAAAATTAAGAACCTAGTAGCACGAGGTCTCCTCGGTGCTAGGTTCATGCAACGCCGCATACGAGCGATAGTCAAAATCATTGAAAGAATGCTTTTGCACTAAGCACAATGCTGATTTTCTATTGTTTGTGCACTAAACTTCTTTAGCCATGAAGGTCCTTCACTAGACTCTTGCTTTTGATCTAACTTGTTGAGCTTAATCAAGTAGACAGGTAGTCCTTTTCTGACTCCCTTTATGATCCGAGATGCTTTGGCCAATTAGATTTTTGGATTTCCAGCCTCACCTTGAGTTGTGACCAATTCCCCTTCAGAGTTTTGAAAGGAAATTTGGCCCTTTCCACAATGAATGTGGGTGTCATTAGGCTTAAGCCAATGCATTCCGAGTAGACACTCATGGATGCCTAAATTCATGACTCTGAATTTGATCGAAGTCGTCTTTCCTCCCATAAAGAATTCCACCTTAGCAGTTTTCCTGGTACAAGTCACCTCACAACCATTTGCCAATTCCACAAGCAAGATAGGTGCTTCTACTGTGGCTATTCCTAATCTTTTTGCGCAAGCTGGTGAGATAAAGGAATGTGTACTGCCACAATCAATCAAGGTCTTGAAACCTTTACCTTGATAGTCTGACGGTGTCTAAATCACCGAGAACTGGCGATTTGGCCCTTTCTTGTGAAGAGCAGCATGGACTGTCGCCCTTTCAAATTCTGCTTCCATGGTCGGATCTTCTTCTTCTTCGCACATTTCCCCGTTGGCAACATAGGCGGTTCTTCCTCTGGCTCAGGTAGTGGCTCCCTGATCACAGCCCGTTCCTTGGAAAGGTGCTTGGTGGTGTCCCCCTCCAAGCTTGGGACATTGCCTCTTGAAATGACCGGGCTCGCTGCAGTGGAAACAATAGAGGTTTTGGCCATTGCTTTGAGTAGGAACAAAGTTGTTGACATTATTAATCCTTGCTTTCTTTCTTTGTCCCTGATTTTGACCTTGAACTCTCTTCATTGAGGCCTATATGCTCCTCTATTTGGGTCATTATAAGACCAAGTTTTGTTACCCCTTGGTCTAACCTGCACCTCCTGAATTATAGGTGCAGCTCGAATGAGAGCATCCTGAAGATCTGATGGGCGCATAGATTCGAGACGGGTATTCATTGGTGGATTTAAACTAGCACAAAATTTTGACACCTGCTGTGTCATGTCCATCTATGGCGCATACTTAAGAAGTGAGATGAATTTAGAATAGTATGCATCAAGAGTGAGTCCCAGCTATTTTAGCTCGTAGAACTCATTCATTTTCTGCATGTGATACGCAGGTGGTAAGTATCTTCACTGCATGGATTTCTTCAACTTCTCCCATGTAACGGATCCTTCTGCGATCCCTTGATCTTTGCACCATTGCTTCCACCAAAGCCTGGCTTCGCCGATGAGCTTCAGCTTGGCGAGCATAGCTTGGTTGGCGGGTGTAGTACCAGCTACTTCAAAGTAATCCTCCATGGATTCAATCCAAATTTCAGCATCAGCTTGGACGGACTTACCTCTCCCATCGAATTCGGGCAGCTTAATCTGCTTGAGAAGAAAGTTATTCTCCTAGATTACAGCAGTACTTGATGTAGGAGGCAAACTAGGATCCTGTACCTGGGGTTGTGCCTGGATAAAGTTTTCTTAAAGTTATTACTTGATAATCGTTGTGATTTATATTTCATCTCCATTTCAGCTCTCAACCAAGCAATCTAACCACTTAACTTCTTATCAATTCTCATGAACAAAACAGACATTTGATAAAAAGAAGTCTTATTGTATTTATATGGACATAGCCCTTTCAGAATACAACATTTCTTGCGATGATAAGCCAACTGTTTACATTTAATTTGGGGAGAATAATGTTGCATTACATTTATCTACAGGAACTGGATAATAGTATGGTTTTGGGTCATGGATCTTTAGGAATCGGTAAGTCATTGGAAGATCAGGATATCCTTTCCTTTGGAACTCATACTTCTCATGGCGCCCTAACACTTTGATCTTGTCAGCGGGGATTACACGGGTCAGTTCCTCATATACATATGAGTTCAGCTCAACCCCCTGACCTCGAATATGTAGAGTTGAGTTTATGTGAACTTCCACGAAAATGAACAGCTTCACGACTTTCAGGTCTTCCAACCACTTGATCCTCTTTAGTTGGTCTGAAGGTATGCAAACCGGTGGGCAGCTATATAGTAGATTTCTGAGGCACCCGTCCATCTTCGTTCCATGTATAAAGGTGATGGATTATAGATACGCTCTAGGATGTTCATCATCTCAACCGTTTGTCGATAATCCGGAGAATGCATTGCAATCATACACATGACTCAGAACACTAAGAACTTGTTCCATGCTTCGTAATTCTGCAAGATAGCATCCAAAGTAAGGAAATGTTCGGATCGCAACATTTGCTTTACTTCTTTTTATTAATATTTCTTAAAAATAAATCCTTCGTTGGTTGGCTCTAATACCAACTGTAACGTGTCCACCTGTTATCTTCAGGACACGCCTTACCAGTCCATCGGAAAGGATGTCTAGAAAGCTCCGCGCGTCACTCCCATGGAATGTTACGGGGTTTGCGATCTAGGACTTTCCGCGTCTGCCACGTAGCGGAAGTATTCTGGCCATTCCCACTTAGGACCGACCTGAATTAGGGTTTTTCCTATTGGTCATTTCCTAACGGCAACTAGCGTCGAACCTGAGCAAACTACTTTACACAGAAACGCCAGGTCCGAAGTAGATTCACGCAGCACTTGTTTCAAGGAGAATGGGAAACGAGAGGGATGCGAAGCTCAACCTCTCTGCCATAAGGCATAGTCCCATTCCGTTCCCCTAAAACAGCGTAAATCGGGATCATTTATAACTTAGACTCTAGGTCAGCGCCCTTTTTCTATTCGTATCCTTTGAAACGATCTTCTCGCTATCCATCATGATTGAGAAAAGTTCTCGGCCAACCGAGACCACCCATCTGTAGGACGACCCATGGCCATATCCACCGCACTTTCCTCAGGTTGTTTTAGTTATCTAATTACCTATCACATTTAGTTGAACATGCATCAAATGGCTTCCTTAATTAGTCCATTAGGCACCGGTTCCTTCACGTAATCATAGCACTTGACATAGAAAAGCAATGCCAAACAAGTTCCTTTTCAACAGGTTATCATATTTATCTTTGAAATACATAAAGTCCAGCCCATACACTTATCCATAATCCGCCTGAAGGCTATCCAGTAATCCACAAGGATTACTAATCCAAGATTCCACCCGTAGACTAGTATGCGGACCTTGAGATCCAATCCCGAGTCACGTTGGCCTCTTGTGCAGGGCCCGAAAGGCGAGGGATTTATGGCGAAAGCCCCCTCTGGCACCCAAGCGTCCTCCTGCTCCAAGTAGCGCTCAATGGAGAGACCTCTCGTAGCGGGTTCGGTCCACCTTCCCGGTGCGGTTAACAACCCCCTTGGTTAGGGTCAGGTAGGCAGTCGGGGGTAACTGAAGCTGCCTCTCCCTTCAGGCCTTCAACCTGAAGCATTAGATATATTTTCATCCTTTAATTCTTTGAGCAAACAAAACAAAACAGTGCTCTTAAAACTGTTATAAGCACAATCATTTCCATTGGTTGTTAATTTTTGGCCAACTGCTAAGGAGTGAATCCTTCTTTCCGAATGCATCCAACACTCGATCCGAGATCAATTGTGACTTGGCAAGATTCCCAATGGTTTGTTTGTTAACTCTATATCCTTGGGTTAGGGCCGTACCCTATTAATCCGACTTAATTAAAATCTTAAGTTCTATTAGCAGTGAATATGTTATTCCAATTCACTGATTGGTCTTTTGCTTCCAAGCCAATATCTAATCCCCGAATCTTGGTCACTTTACCCAAGAAAGGTATTATATCAGGTTAATTATTCATCCTCTTGCAAGATAAACTTGCATAAGAATCTGCCAATTTCATTCTGAGGAATTGGCCATTCCCTTGTGATCAAATCACAAGATCATGCGACTCTGCAACTTGTTGCACAAGTGTTGCATCAACTATGGGACTATTCTACCCATCAACGGTGTCTTCTAATCACGGTATCATGATTAGATATAACAATTTGTTCCTGATTGCATCAGGTTGACATTGTCGGTCCTAGGGTTCCGAGTTTCATCGTTTTAGCGAGAGATTCTTAGGAAAAACCCTAGACCACTTCTCGCAAGTATGTTCCAATGTCCCTACATTCCGTGAATGTGGGCAAGTCTTTAGGGTATAGGAGTTTCAGCTTTGGTAATACGAGTGACTAGGTAATGTTCTCAACGTGCTAACCCTAGTTAGCTCTTTGGGATATGTTGCATTGAATTAACCCCTTCCTAAAAGAGTACCTCGCGGTTTTAGGTGTTTAGGTTTAAACCAATTTAACTTGTCTATTCTTGAAGATAATTACGCTACCATTTTCGTAACCACATGATTCATTGTCTATGTATAAGTTGATTTACAAACCCTAACTTTTCGGGTTAAGATCAAAGCATAGGTTAAGTTATAGCATAATTCCAATTGATCATCCTATAACATGCAAACAAGATTCATGCTACTAAGCTTTAGGATTTTATGTTTTAACATGCAGCCTTTTTCTATTTTCTTTTTCGAATGAATTTGTCGTATGCTGAACGTACACACCCTTTCGTTGATTTAAGTTTTTAGGCCACTTGCCTAGAGTTAAATCTTCTTCATGTAGCCCTAGCAATTTCCTATGGTTGCTAGTAACTTTCTTTAAGAATGATCTCGAAAAGATGTTCAATAATGTGATATGTAGTTTATTCCTTCCATGCTTAATCGAAGTGTACTATCATAATTCCATTTTGTAAAAATGGACATTAATTAATCTAATTTCATTCCTTTGCAATTCATAAAAACAACTTGCTAGAAATGCATAGAAATCTTATGCTCACTTTAATTTTGTTCGTTTTATTGAAAAATACTAATGATCGAATCCCTCAATTGTGATCTATTAGCCAAAGTATTTTCACTCGAAAAAACATGTATCCTTATTCCTCAAATGATCCATGCATAGTTGAAATATTACGACGTTAATCAAATTTAGGAAGAAGAACCTGGACTTGTGGTGAAATGTCCACATGGATGTTAGGAGACGATCCTCCTGCGGTTGCGCCTTGTGCTTTCTTAGGAGTCATCGCGAATGCGGCCTTTTCATCTTGGACGTGGATTTATGATCTTGGCCGATCTTCTTCGAATGCGAAACTCCCTTTGTGACCGATTGCACCATCTTTCAGAGTCGGCTTTAGAAAGCTTTATAGGTTTTTTCCTGCTTAAATTTTTCTAAAGGGGAACTTGTGGGGAACCTAAGGGGAAAAAGGGTTTTTGTGAAGGCCAATAGTAAGGGGGTTCTAAGGGACCCGAGGTGAAGATGAACCCTTGTGTAAGAGCGCGAGGGGGGGGGGGGGGGGGGGAAAGACTTAATGGGCTTATAAAGGCTTGGATGGGACAACACGGAAAAGGGGATTTGAAGGAGGCCCACAAGAAAGGATTAAGGGCCTTTGAATTCCGGGGGTGGGGAAAACCCATGGGAATGGGGTTTAAATCCCCGGGGAGGGGATAGTTTTAAGATCTTTCAAGAGTAAGGCTTATTAAAGCCACGGGAAGGGGGCTTAAAGGCCTTTTACAAGCTCGGATGGGACCCACGGGAAAAAGGGGGGAAACAAGGGGTGTAAAAGACCTTCTAAAGGAAGGCTTTAAGGAGGCCACATGAAGGGGGGCTTAGCTCCTCCCCTTAGAAGCTTCCAAAAAGCTTCTTGGAAGCTTCTGGGATTTTAGTAACCACGTGGGGGGAAAAATAAGAGGATGATTATTGGAGAAATGATGGCGGCCAGGAGCAGACCGATTCAGCGTCTCGGGACGGTGTGCACGGCTTCAGCGGCGGTTCTAGACTGCAGCGCGAAGTTTCCTCCTCCTTCCGGCCAGTCTTACGCCCTTTTGCAATGGCAGCATCAGCAGTATCTCGGCCTCTCTCTCGACGGCAGTGTTAGCAACGTGACGTCTCATCCCCTCCTACTCTCCTCCCATAGCTTATATAGCTTAGGGGAGGGGATCCTCCCTCCCCCACGCGGCATCATGCATGCCTTCGCCCCCTCCATGGCATCCAGCAGGGATGCTTAGTCATCCCGCCTTCCCTCCCTCTTCCCCAGCACGATAGTCGGCTGGGGAAAGGAGGGAATAATTAAATTTTTTTTCCTTAATTCTAACAATGATCTCTTCTCAAGAGGGGATTTTAATGCGGGAGGAATCAGAAATTTTACGCTAGAAACTTTGTTACAGCTGGAGCAACAGACTTGAGCTGCAGGAGGATCTTTGCCTATGATGCAATGATCAGTTTTGGAGGTCAACACTGTATTTTACCAGTTTCTGTTTTTTGCGAGTACAGCCTAAACAAGCTGATGGGATAATAAGTAATCATTACCTTTTAAGAAAATACAGAGTTTGTGTTGCTCTGTGCTCATCACAGCAGGAGAGAGTGACATCTTGTAACTGGTTGTAGTAAAACCAAGAAGCCAACTGCTGTCCTGATGAAAAGAAATGCAAGGCTAGGTCCACATCTTGCTGTTGGCAGAATATTATGGATGAAGTGTTCCATTGTAGAAGTGCCAAGTGCAGGGAAAGGAGAGAAGAAGAGGAGGAGAGAGAAGGAAGGAGAAGAGGAGGAAAAGAAGAAGGAAAGGAAGAAGAGAAAGAGAGAGAAGAAGAGGAGAGAGAGAAGAGAGGAAGGGAAGGAGAGAAAGAGGAGAGAGATAGAAGGAGAAGAAGTGAAGAAGTAGTAGAAGAGATAGAAGGATAGAAGAGAGTAGAAGAAGAAGAAGAGAAGAGGGGGAAGAGGAGAGAGAGAGAGAAGAGGAGAAGGAGAGAGAGAGAGTAGGAGAAGAGAAGAGGGAGAGAAGAAGAGAAGGAGAGAGAAAAGAGAGGAAGGGGAGGAGAGAAGGAGAGAAGAAGTGAAGGAAGGAGAAGGAGAAGAAGAAGAGAAGAAGTAGAAGAAGAAGAGGAGAGAGAGAGAGAAGAAGAGAAGAGAATAGAAGAGAAAGAGAGAAGAGAGAGAAGAAGAGAAGGAGAGAGAGAAACAATGAGAGGGAGTGAGAGTTGGTGTGTAGCCTCGAGGAGTCACGTTCGTGAAGGACCCCCATCTAACGACCCTTCCTACCCAAGCCTATCGTCCTAAAATCCGTCAAGGTCTGGACTGTCCAATCTCCAAGGGGCAAATGGCTCCCAAGAAGAAAGTCACGGGAAGCATAGGTGCCAAAGCTACCCTTGGTACCGGTAATGTGGGAGAGGTAAGCAGAGCGACCAACATGATGAATGCCCCTACGATCAGAAATCAAACCCAGGTTCTTTAAGCTTTGTAATTAATTACGTTTTATTTCTCATGAAAGAAATGAAGGGGTTAGCTACAAGCATGGAACATGGACGAGTCTTAGGCGCTAGGTTGCATGCACGAAATGATAGAGTATGGGGTTTGCATAAGTTTATATGCATGAAATGATAGCTTTTACACACATAAAATGATAAGGTTTTTTCATTATTTCACATAAAATAATAGCTTTTAAGCCACTTCAGTGCATGAATAGTCGTTTAGAATGCATGCTTCGCGATCATGACTAAAAGAAACACATGAAATGATAGTTTCCGATGCATAGAAACCTGGACCTTCATGAGATCCGATCTTGTTTTATCTTGTCTTCGTGTTTGTTGCCTAAATTACGTAAAGGAACTTGTGATTAATGGGTTAATTAAGGAAGTTTCTTTTATATGTCAAACATAATGTGGTAGGTAATTAGATAACTAAAACAACCCTTGAGGGAAGCGTGGTGGATGTGACCGATGGGTCTATCCTATGGAAGGGTGGTCTTGGTTAGCTGAGAGCTTTCCTCAAAGGAAATGTTAGGAAAAGTCAGACTTCAGGTTGATCCTAGTGGGAACGGTCGGATAAGTTCCGTTGCGGGGCAGACTCGAGAGACCCTAGTTGGCAAACCCCGTGTCATTCCTTGGGAGTGCCAAGCGGCGTCTTCTAGATATATCTCTCGATGGACTGCTAATATGTGTCCCACGATTGGAAAAGCGGGCATGTTACAATTGCTATCAGAGAAAAACTTCATAATGATACATGATTGATTAATGTTTAGTTCATAGACATATCCTAAGCAAAAATAACCTAAGTGGCATGGTTTGATTGTCAGGCACCTTCTCCACCCACGAATGCTGACATACAAGAGAAGAAGTTCCTTCTCAAGCAAATAAAGCCACCCGAGTTTGATGGCAAGGGAAGGACTATTCAAGCTGATGTCGAGATCTGGATTGAGTCCATGGAGGACTATTTTGAGGTAGCAGGAACTCTATTTGCTAACCAAGCCATGCTCGCCAAACCTAATCTTACAGGTGAAGCGAGACTTTGGTGGAAATAATGGTGCAGAGACCAAGCGATCTCGAAGGGGATAGTCACTTGGGATAAGCTTAAGGAAGCTGTGCGAGGGAGGTATATGCCAAGATGAATGAATTCTATGACTTGAAGCAGCTAGGATTATCTCTTGAAGCATATTATTCAAATTTTGTTTCACTCCTAAAGTATGCACCCCCAATGGATATGACACAACAGGTGTCAAAATTCTGTGTTGGGTTGAATCCACCCATAAACACTTGATTGGAATCAATGCGCCCAACGGACTTGTAAGATGCATTACTCTGAGCGAATCCAATCGTCCAAGAACTTAAATCAAGCATCTATGATGAAGATGACTCACAAGATCAAGACAAGAGATGCCACAAGTGCGGAGAGATAGGACACATCCGTAAGAGATGTCCCAACCATTGATGTTTCCACTACAATGAACTAGGACACATCCAAATAGATTGTCCTGAGTTGGACCCTGAGAATCGGGAACGTGCGGTCAAACGAAGCCGTCTAAACTCTACTTTTGGCTCATATTATAAACCATATGATGATGAAGGCTTGGAGCCTATTGTAACCTTTGAGGATGACTAGATACCCTAGGAAAATCTTCTTGAGGTAATAAGTCTTGTAATTGGAATAAATCCTATTGAATCGTATGAGTTGTGACAAGTTGTTATTTTGAGTTGAGAATTTGAGTAATCAAAGTAGCGCAGCGAAAGCATGATGGGCCCTAACCCATAGGCTATAAGCTCCAATTGTGCTTGTCTCCCCCAGTTTCTCTCGAGATGAGGACATCTTGATTCCTCTAAGGGGGAGAGAATGTAACATTCCCCCCCCTCCCCATGACCCCCATACTATCCCCCCCCATAGGAACTCCCTCCCTTTAAATTTTTTTCAAATTTTTTTATCTCTCCCTCTCTCTCCCCCTGCCATGTGCATGGCGGGGAGAGAGAGAGAGAGAGGGGGTGAAGTGTGGGAGATGGGGGGGCATGTAGCCCCCCAAGTGGCGAGTGGCACCGTCTTGCCACTCCCCCTCCCTCCTTATAAAGCTTCCCTCCTCCCTCGTCTAGCGAAGCTGCGCCCCCTCCTCCCGACGTCAGCAGACAGAAGTCCCCCCCTGACCTCAGAGCTATGAGACCTACGCGTTAGCGAACTGCGCCACCACCCCACGCCGTGACAACACCGTTCCACCCCTCTGTCTTGGTGATCATGCCCCTTGGGCTTCCGTCGGGAAAACTCTCCCCCCTCTTGGAGAGAAACCTTCCCCCCTTTTCAGCCGACAAAGCTACGTCCCGATGAAACCCCCCTTTTCCGCCAGCAAGCTGCACCCTGTGATCAGAGAGGTAGAGGGAGAGAAGTAGGAGAGAAGGAGAAAGAAGGAGGGAGAGAGAGAAGAGGAGGAAGAGGGAGAGAAGTAGAAGGAGAGAAGAGAAGGAGAAGAGGTAGAAGAGGAAGAGGAGGAAGAGGAGAAAGAGGGAGAGAAGAAGAAGAGAGAGAAGAGGGAGAGAAGAGAGAGAAGAAGTAGAAGAAGAAGAAAAAGAGGAGGGGTGAGAAAGAAGGAGAGAAGAAGAGGAGGAGAGAGAAGGAAGGAGAAGAGTAGGAAAGGAAGAGAGGAAGAGGGAGAGAAGTAGGAGAGAAGGAGAAAGAAGGGAGAGAGAGAAGAGGAGGAAGAGGGAGAGAAGTAGAAGGAGAGAAGAGAAGGAGAAGAGGTAGAAGCTGAAGAGGGAGAGAAGAAGAAGAGAGAGATGAGGGAGAGATGAGAGAGAAGAAGTAGAAGAAGAAGAAGAGGAGGAGGGGTGAGAAAGGAGAGAAGAAGAGGAGGAGAGAGAAGGAAGGAGAAGAGCAGGAAAGGAAGAAGGAAAGGAAGAGAGGAAGAGGGAGAGAAGTAGAAGGAGAGAATGAGAGAGAAGGAGAGAGAATGAGGGAGAAGGAGGGAGAGAGAGAAGAGGAGGAAGAGGGAGAGAAGTAGAAGGAGAGAATAGAAGGAGAAGAGGTAGAAGAGGAAGAGGGAGAGAAGAAGAAGAGAGAGAAGAGGGAGAGAAGAGAGAGAAGAAGTAGAAGAATAAGAAGAAGAGGAGGGGTGAGAAAGAAGGAGAGAAGAAGAGGAGGAGAGAGAAGGAAGGAGAAGAGGAGGAAAAGAAGAAGGAAAGGAAGAGAGGGAGAGGGAGAGAAGTAGAAGGAGAGAAGGAGAAAGAACGAGGGAGAGAGAGAAGAGGAGGAAGAGGGAGAGAAGTAGGAGAGAAGAGAAGGAGAAGAGGTAGAAGAGGAAGAGGAGGAAGAGGGAGAGAAGAAGAAGAGAGAGAAGAGGGAGAGAAGAGAGAGAAGAAGTGGAAGAAGAAGAAGAGGAGGGGTGAGAAAGAAGGAGAGAAGAAGAGGAGGAGAGAGAAGGAAGGAGAAGAGGAGGAAAAGAAGAAGGAAAGGAAGAGAGGGAGAGGGAGAGAAGTAGAAGGAGAGAAGGAGAAAGAACGAGGGAGAGAGAGAAGAGGAGGAAGAGGGAGAGAAGTAGGAGAGAAGAGAAGGAGAAGAGGTAGAAGAGGAAGAGGAGGAAGAGGGAGAGAAGAAGAAGAGAGAGAAGAGGGAGAGAAGAGAGAGAAGAAGTGGAAGAAGAAGAAGAGGAGGGGTGAGAAAGAAGGAGAGAAGAAGAGGAGGAGAGAGAAGGAAGGAGAAGAGGAGGAAAAGAACAAGGAAAGGAAGAAGAGAGGGAGATAAGAAGAGAAGGAGAGAGAGAAAGAAAGAGAGTGAGTGAGAGTTGGTGTGTAGCCTCGAAGAGTCGCGTTCATGAAGCCACCCTTTTGGCGAAGGACCCCCATCTAATGACCCTTCCTACCCAAGCCTATCGTCCTGAAATCCGGACTATCCAATCTCCGTGGGGCAAATGGCTCCCAAGAAGAAAGTTGCGGGAAGCGTAGGTGCCAAAGCTACCGTTGGTACTGGTAATGCGAGAGAGGCAAGTGGAGCGACCAATGTGACGAATGCCCCTATGATCACAAATCAAACCCGAGTTCTTTAAGCTTTGCAATTAATTACGTTTTTTTTCTCATGAAAGAAATGAAGGGGTTAGCTACAAGCATGAAACGCGGACGAGTCTTAGGCGCTAGTTTGTATGTGCAAAATGATAGAGTATGGCGTTCGCATAAGTTTATATGCATGAAATGATAGCTTTTACACACATAAAATGATAAGGTTTTTGCATTATTTCACATAAAATAATAGCTTTTAAACCAGTTCAGTGCATGAATAGTCATTTAGAATTCATCCTTCGCGATCATGACTAAAAGAAACACATGAAATGATAGTTTCTAATGGATAGAAACCTAGACCTTCATGACATCTGATGCATTAGGAATAAGTATAATTGCCTGCGAATTGTTTTATCGATCATGCTGTGGACTGTTGCAAATGGATACGCTCCTAGCTTAATTGAAGATGGTGACCTAACCCTAAATGGATTGTTGACCCAAGTTATGCTTGGTTGTTTGAAAAGGTTGTAAGTCCCTTGAGCAAGTGTTTTGATACATCCAAGTTAAATTCTGATTGTACATGCAATGGGATTGCGATGCCTTGAAGCAAGAGGGTGTGCATTCAAATGTTTGTTAATGTGGTTTTGGATGTTAACCCAAGTGGGGTGTGTTTGATGGTTGCATGGTCGAGTCTGAGATGACTGATTGCCATGGAATCAAAAGGGATGTTTTCCCTAGTGATTGTTTTTAAGCTGGGTGCTTCAGCTGTGGTTGATTTCCTAAAGGGATAATTAAGGAAGGATGGCGCTAGCTATCCCCCATGAACCGCCAAACCCTAACCAAGGGGGTTGTGAATCCGCCCCGGGAATGTGGACCAAACCGGCCGCGAGAGGTCTCTCCGTGAAAATTACTTGGCATAGGAGAATGCTTGGGTGCCAGACGGGGCTCTAGCCATAAATCCCAATGCTTCCAGGTCCTACACAAGTATTATACGTGACTCGAGATGGGATCTCAAGGCCTTGATACTAGTTACAAGGCGAAATCTTGGAAGGATAAGCCTTCGGGTTTTATTGTCGGAAGACGGAAGGATTTTTTTGCGGAGGCAGAAAGGAACACTTAATTCTCCTGTATGAGCAGGAGACACACATTAATCCGAAGATAAGTTAAGGAAATGTTTGATCTTGTTTTATCTTGTCTTCATGTCTGTGGCCTAAGTTACATAACGGAACCTGTGATAAGTTAAGGAAGTGTTTGATCTTGTTTTATCTTTCTTTCGTGTTTGTGGCCTAAATTACGTAAAGGAACTTGTGATTAATGGGTTAATTAAGGAGGCTGCCTTTATATGTCAAACATAATGTGGTAGGTAATTAGATAACTAAAATAACCCCCGAGGAAAGCGTGGTGGATGTGACCGATGGGTCTATGCTATGGAAAAGTGGTCTCGGTTAGTCGAGAGCTTTCCTCAAAGGAAATGTTAACGAGAAATGTTAAGAAAAGTCGGACTTCAGGTCGATCCTAGTGGGAACGATCAGATAAGTTCCGCAACTCGAGAGACCCTAGTTGGCAAACCCCATGTCATTCCTTGGGAGTGCCAGGCGACGTCTTCTAGATATATCTCTCGATGGACTGCTAAGACGTGTCCCGTGATTGGAGAAGCGGACACATTACAGTAAAGCTTGAAAGAGCTAGTGTAACTCTGATGAATAGAGCTTTACAATTCAACAACAACAACCTAGGGCACTTTAGTGTTCAATCCGAGCACCATGTGTGGTGGCTCGCTATATTTGAAGTTCCTAAGGAAACATTTGAGGTGCTACAGTTGTTCTTTATGCACACAAGCATTCTAAGCATCATCGATCGTTAGGAATATGGTGAGATGCTCTCGGTTGAAGGGTATGGTCAATACTTGGTTGAATGGCATCTTGCAGGAGACTTGAAAACTTTAAAATGCATGTGTGGAATCTCTGATGGTGCAAATACAAAGAATCCATGCCTATATTGCTTGACAGAGAGGGTGGAAGGAAAAGATGGAAAGAAGAATTGACAAAGGGTGACAAGTGCTGCACCGACGTGCAATAGAGAAGATCCCACTTGGAAGCCCATCTCCAACATTCCAGTGGATCATATTTACATTTGTTCATTGTGTGCTTTTGTCAGAATCATGGAGAAACTTGTATATGAATACATTTTCGTTGCTTATAGGATGCAACCAGAAAAAAAGCCATTGCAACATGTAGGAATGTGGAGCAGGTGCTATCGGAAATTGGGCTACACAATCATCAAGTGATGATTGAAAAAGATGAGAAGAGATCATGAAATTCTGGTAACTTGCCAAAAAAGCCTTGCTTTGGAGGAGCAAAGGCTAGGAAGTTTCTGTCAGTATCCATCAATGAGGAAGGGAATGTCATGGTTTGTAGGCCACAAGACTACGATGGGTGGAAAAAGTTACATTTTGCAGTTCTTGATTGAAGTAATGGAGGAAAAACAAGGTTGGCCAAAGCTAAGGTTTGGATAAGTCTTAACAAATTGGCTCCCTTACTTTGCAAGATGGTGTTTAACAATGAAGATAAGCAAGAATTTATCAATGTTGTGCATAGCTTCTATGAAAACATGGTGGAAGCGTGGGGCAAAATCTCTATCACACATTACATGGTGGGTACTAAGTTAATATTTTAAAATTGTATGAATTGTATAAATTGTTGAGCATAGTTTTACTCATGTGTGATATGTGTCTTTGTAGCATATCCTTAAGGCACATGTGTCATACTTTGCAGAAAAGGGAAGCATTGGAATTTGGTTCCCATACAAGGGATGGAAAATTCACATTGGATAAAGTGTGGGGCATACCAAAGAAATGTTGATCATGGAGGGGTAAAAGGTAGCAATCCAATGATCCAATTGCTATCTTGGTGGTATACGATTACAGTAGCAGATGAAGCTAAACTCTCACAATAGAGAGCAAATAAAAGTGCTGATGAATCGACTGCAGACATGATGGAATCACATTGTGCCACTAAAAGAGTGCGTTATGAAGCCTCAAGTGCCAAAGAAACGCATGCACAGTGGCTAGAAACAAGGCTTTGACAAGGCAGCAAATGGGTTTGAAGAGAGCTAAGATAGTAAGATGAACCATGTGTTCAGTGTGAATGCAATTCATAGTTTAAGAGAGAAAGAGAGAGTGTGCATCTATGTGAATGAGTCTTACAATTTACGGTTATATAAAAGAGGGTTTCACTTTCTATCTTATTCATTGAGTTCTCACATCTCTTGTGCACGAAAGATGGCTAGGTCTAAGGTTGTGGCAAATAAGTTTCTGCTCAAAGTCTTGTATCGTGTTCTGCCCCTTGGAGCATCTACTAGCTCAGATGCACCCCCTTCTCAACCTAACCCACCTTCCTCAAGCTGCCCTCACAAGGTTCCTCCTCAACATCCCCACAAGAAACACAAGTGGAAGCTAGGTACAATGGCCTTGAGAGAAATTAGGAGGTATCAATGCTCTTTTGATCTCATCATTCCCAAGGCGAGCTTCTCGAGACTTGTTCGCGAGATTGTGCAAGACCTCTACCACACAGAAAGTAGGAGGCAGTTATTGGCACAAGGTCAGGATAGACTTGATCGCTTCACAAAAGAATGCCTTTATGCTCTATACTGTGTTGCAAAGGCCTTTTTAGGTGACTTGATGACGGATACTCAGCATTGTGCAATACATGCGAAGTGCATAACTATAACTCCCAAGGACTTCCAACTTGTAAGAAATCTTCAAGGAGTGAAGGATGCATTCGTTCCAATGGAATGAACACAATTTGTAATGTTTTTTTTAAAAGCATATTGTTATCCTCATGCATTGGATATATGACTATGTCCCAGTGCAAAACTATTGTATGCGCCCTTAAAATATGAATTAAATTTTTACTGTTGTCCTTGGCTCTCAACATTGACTGTGCATCTTCGCTATATTTTCAATTCTTACTTACAGTTTTTATCAGCACTGTCAATTTCAATAGGAAAAACATGCAATGGTTGATAGTGATGGTAGATACAAAAAGTTGATCGTCAACAAAAACTCTCGATTGTTCCTTGGCTTTTTCATCGCTGGAGAGGGGCCAGCTTTCGATGAAAATATAAGTTCCTTCTTTGCTTCAAAAATGATGGGCTCCTCTTTCAGCTCCTTCTCCAGGAGAAGTGGATCTGACACTTTAGCAAGGTCACCTAATGTAGCAAGCACACACATTGCTCCACCACCATTTGGTCAAACAAGTAAAGAAGCCTTGACCCCTTGATTAACACCACCTTCTCCAAGCTAGATATCACATGTATCCCTCGAAAAGCTCCCAACTTGGTCAAAGCTCAAATTTTCATGATTATTTCTTGCCCTCCTGGTGATCAATTCTTATGGAAGGCCACCAAGTTTGCAACAAGGTTGCCAATGTACTCCTTTAGAGCTAAATCCTTCCATTGATCCACATGCCAAGCTCCTCCTTGCCTTGATGCAAACTCATCTATATACAATATGTCCTAAATTACAAATTCAAATCAAACAATATATTTAGCGGCTAACCTAGAGTTATCAAAAAGCAAAAAAACTTGATTGTAGGGTGCGTCGGGTCCCCAGAGTCCACCGGTGAAATCTTGTCCGAAGTGTCTAAAGTTCAGTGTCTGTGGCCCTAGACACCAGACTTTGGACAGGGCAGCTGCTGTAGGCATCATTTTTGGCCAAGATTTCACTGGTGGACTTGGAGGATCTGACACACCCAACCGTCAAGTTTCGTCGCATAAAAATATATGGTAGTAAGAAATCTCACCTTCTCTAGCTCATCTTGTATCTTCATTTCCTTGTTTGTCAGTAAGACACCTCTTTGGGTAGAGAGATCTGCAAACTCCTTGGTAGAAAGCTAGGGCCTTGATCGGAATAGATCATGCAGTAGTGCCTCAAATTTAGCATCCGACAGCACAAGGTAATCTTTGTCAATCGAGATAATATACTCCTATGCTGCTATGATGGCACTCACTATATCTAAGCTTGTGCCATCATATCTTCCAATCTCTGCCATCATCAGATGCACATCCATGTAATCATAATCAATCAAGTCTTCCATCGAATCCCTGACTAGGATGGAAAACAACTCTTCTTCCTTCATTTCCAAGTATTGTAGCACATCTGATAGAAGCAAGAATTGTACACCATCTACTTCAATGGGTGTCAAGGAAGCAAGGTTGGGTTTGTTGACTTGTGTCTATTCTGAAGAAGATGGCACCATGAGAGCCAACCCTTGCTCTGCCACCACCCGATGTTCCTCTTCAACATTGATGAGCTCTTCAATCGGTTCTTCTCTCATGTATGTGATAGCAACAACCTCTGGAGTTTGTATCTTCATCGCTCTCCTCCTCTAGGGATGTACCCAATGCAAGGAGGTAAATTGCCAATGTGCAATCACGTTCCACGAGATCCAAAGGTGTTGTACCTGGTGCATTGCCCATCGGAATAGTGCATACTCTGTGTGAAGGATCCACATGGGCCAGACACCTATTCACCACTTTTTGGTGATTCTTCCCCTGCCTAAAATACCGTGAGCTATTCTAGAGGCACCCAAGTCATGTCGGATCCCTCGATGGAGTATGTATAGGTAGCAATGGTACTCACAAAGTCTTCCAAAACCTGAAGGGGGGGGATCTGGTGATGAGAGCATGCTTTCAAGGTTGAAGTTCTTAGAGAAAACCTGAAATATCTCGTCACCCTGGTTGGCAAAGATAGTCTCGTGGATCCACTCATCAAAGTGTACGTGAGCATCCATCGTAGCAGGTAGGAGGGATGTGGTGGATATAAAGAGATGAAGAGAGAAAGTGTGAAATGAAATAATGAAACAAGAACTAAACTAGTTCTACCTTAAAAACCTTAAGTTTTAAACCATTAAGGGTTGTTCGCATATGATATTTAGTTATGGCTTTACTTACGTCTTTGTAAAGTTTACATGCATATGTAAATGTGTTGAGGTGAAAAGTGTATAATTTTTCATAAATACTATAATTTTTAAATATTAAAAATTTGCAAGTGACAATATTCTATTGGCCAAAAAAATCTAAAAATTTATAGGTGTTGGATATTACAACTTGTGGTGTTGGGATTTTTAGGGAGACTCTACAGTTTCTAAAATATATGGAGCCACACACTTTTCACTGGTAATAGTATTCTCAGCTCAGCTTCGAATTTTCCTACCATCTAGTTTAAAATAGAAGCTAACAGGTGGATTCTGTATTAACATTGTAATTTCCTCGCTCATTATACTCAAGGGCCAATCATCCTCCATTTGCAACACTTAGGGCTTGCGACCCTCACAAATGACAGTAACATCCACAGCTGCACTTTCACGCATTTCTTAATCAAGGCACAACCATTTATCCTTGAGCATCCTCCATCTACAATACTTGAACACTAGGCATAAAGTCTGTCATGTAACAATGTACTTGTAATTGGAAAGGAAAGTTAGCCGATTCATCCCAAAGTAAGATAATAGTCAAGTAAGAGAGAAAAAATTTACTTGAAAGCCATGTCTCTTATCGTGACTCGACAGGGCCATTGTGTCAGGACTGTGAGTCATTTTTTATGTCCATGTTTTGCCTAGAATCCTTGTTACATAATCCTGTGATGCACTTTTATTGACATACGTGCTTTTGGTACGTCTCAAACCCTTATAATCCTTAAACATGAGTGCAAAAATTGTCATAGGTATGAACAAGCTTAGATGTACATTCTTTGAGCCGGTGCTTGACTTCATATAATTCAATATGTTTGCTGAAATTTTTGTGCTACACATGTGCAAAATGTCGCTACTACACAATGGCCATTCTATGTTATTGAGATTCGATGTGTGCATAGACTCAAGGGTTCCATATTCTCGACCCCCCTTGGGCAATATGCATTTGGAGTCATAGAAAAAAAATAAGGTCCTCTGCGAGTTGCTTAGCTCTACGCCCCTCAAAGAGAAATCTATCAATTTTAAGGTGGTAACACTTAAAAGAACTTGTGAAACTCTCAACATTTTGCCACTCACAGCAATCCGAAGGGTATACTTCTATAAATACAAGACAAGTTGTTACATAAACATCATGAAATTTTTCATTCTCAATGAGTTGCAAATAGTTACTGTTTGCAATGTTTCATTGAAAGGGTACAATGGGCGCAATATGTATTTGTTTTTGCATGGATACATGTTGTACAAACATCTATGTTACAAGGTGAGAATCAACATTCCTTTGTCTGAGAGCTAAAATTTTACCCTTCCAATGCTTTGATACATCTGCAATTGTAGATGCTTTCACCCTAAAAGCTCCCTTCATACTTGGACGCATATGTACCCAAGACGAGAAATGATACGTAGTATCAGTGATCCAATTCCCTTAGACTTCATCTTTTATATTATATACTTCTGTTGAGATAATGCTTGTTCTTCTCTCAAGCATTATAACCTACGCATTAGATGTAAAGAAGTATGTAAAATATGCATTTTAAGATTGTCTAGTAATCACCAATATGCCATACAAATCAACATGGCATTAAGAAATGTTTACACTTTTGTAAACACACATAAGCATTGATATCGAAACGTATGTGGATATGTACATCGACACAAAGTATAGATTCAATTTGAAGGCATCACTTTAATCATACCATTTACATGAAATATAATGAAAAGAATAGTACAAGAAAACTCAAAGAATTTTGCCAAAATAAATTTTATTATAATGAATAGGAGTCTAATTTAACTCAATATATTATATGAAATGTGAGTATTATAGAGTAGTTGTTACAAGGATAGCAACCACATGGCATGAAAATCTTAATAGGCACATTAGATTGACACCTAAGATATCCTAAGACTGAATACATTGTGTGTTATATGGATGATATGATACAAGAGTTTCATGGATCATTGCGAATTGGCATGGAGATCTGAATGGGCACATAGGACCAATAAAGCAACGGATTTTTCAACCATCGACTTCCACTAAATCCATATCATCCAACACAAAGGAATCACTCACCACATCAAAATGGTTGATTGAGAATTATGTGATTCACCTAAACCTTGTAAAATACCTGCATGTACAAAAAAATGCATGCATGAATCCCTTTTAGCAAAAAATATATAGATAACTGCATGAATAGAAGCAATACAAAACAAGGCCAACTTACCTATAAGCTAATCTGTAGAAGATAAGATTGAATCGTTGCTGATCAAAAACCATTGCAAATGATGGACATAATAAAACATCAATCCTATCAAAACTAAAAGTCACTAATTAAATGAATAAATTTTGGCACCACAAAATATGGCAGATTTACTTGTAAATTGAGCTATAGAATATCTGGTCTACCTTGAGTTAAGTGTTGCATCAATAATTGGTCCTTAAGTTAGAACTAGCATCAAACCCTATTGTAAAAATAGTAGAAAAGTGAAAATGCACAAAGGAAGAAAGAGAGAGTGTGTGATTATGTGAAAGAGAGAAAGAAATGAGCACCTATCCAATCTTGCCCAAATTGATCTCTGCAAAAGACAATAGCAAGAGTTAGTATTTACATGAAGGTATACTAAAAAAAAGTAGAAAAGAGAAAGCATAGAGAGAGAAGGAGATGGGGAGAGAGAGATTAGCACTTATGTAATGTCACAAAAAATTATCTTTGCAATAAAATAACAACAAGGGTTAGAACTAACATCGCGTTGCATTGAGAATATATCAGGTAAAAAAAAACACAAACAGAGAGAGAGATTAACACCTTTGACTCTTGCTTCAAATAAACTCTGCAAGAAAACAGCAATTAGAGCCAACATCAAATTCTATTGAAAACACAACATAAAAGAGAAACAACATATAGAGAGAGTGGGAAAAGAAAGGGGAGAGAGAGAGAGAGAGAGAGAGAGAGAGAGAGAGAGAGAGAGAGAGAGAGAGAGATATATATATATATATATATATATATATATATATGAGCACCTTTGTCTCCTGCCCCAAAGAACCTTTGCAATAAAACAATAATAACAGTAAGAAATGACATCAAACCCTATTGAAAAATAAGCAAACAAGAGAAAATGTGTAGAGGGAGCTCACGCTTAACCGCCAAGACCCATGGACCACTTATTGTTTCAAGCGTTTCAAACGAGCTCTAATGGCTACCTCTCACCTAGTTGATGCACTGTCGATTTTACGAGTGTACTGAGCTTACCTTGATGCCAAAATGAGTTGCCTCCTCTCTAGTACATGCCGGTAGCTCCACAATCCTAGATGCTAGCTCAAGCATTCTCAAGCCTCCTCCATCTCCAAGCTCCATCTACCATAGCCACGCGCACGAGAAAAGAGTTGAGAAGAGAAGGGAAGAAGAGAAGAGGAGATGGTGAAGAGCTTCACCCTCTTGATCCCTCACTCCCACACACTCACTCCCTCACATTCTCACACTCTCTCTCTCAAGAGCACACAAGCAAGGAGAAGAGAAGAAGAGAACTCTTGTTAGCCACACACCAAAGGATCAACTCTCATTCACTTTTTGAACTTTATGTACAAAACCCTAAATTCCCATGGGCACCTATCCCTTTTTTACATTACCGGCCATTGTGGCAAGGTCTGTTCTCTATTTCTCTCTTCTAGCCCAATGCCTCTAGCCTACACCCGTCTAATATTCTACAATTGGCACCGGAGGGAGCCTAGCGCTCTTTTACAGGAGTTTTTAGAGCTTTTTGAGGCGCCTTTCATTTAAAATTGTGCTTTTTGTCCCAAATTTGCTTTAGAGGCCACCTGTATGTCTTTGCTCTTTTTGCATTTTTTTTCCGCTTTTTCCTTCATTTCTCTGCCATCTCGACTTGGAGTTAACATTACCCTCCTTCGAGATGGGTGCCAGTCCCATGGTACTTTTGGCTGCTGTTGGGGAATGATAGGCAGTTGGGGTGAGGGTAGGGCCACATGCTTATGGAAGATTGGTAATGATGTTTGTCGGAGAAGCCAATTGGATGCCGAGTGGATGATGGGGGCCTCCGAAGTTGGTGGTTTGTTGCCTTTTGTAATGCCTGAAAGGAGAAGGTGCGGTGTGCTACCTAAGGGGAGTGTCTACCTTATTGTGTGGTGCATCATGCTCGTGCTAGTGGAATGGGGAGGTAGATCTAACCACATGCAAGCTTGGGTGACATCCCACACTTGAGGACCCCATTCGTGCAAAGGGAGATGCGGTGCAAGTAGCTTAGGGTGACAAGTTTAACCATAGACGAGTGTTACCTCCCTAGGCATGTCCTGCCCTTGATGGGCCCTAAGCGTGAAGTGGGGGAGCAAAAGGGCTAGGGGTTAGGAGCGGAGCCGACCGACCGAAGCCACTGGGCATGCCTAACTTGAGGACCCCTAGGTGTAGTGATCATGTTTTATATGGTGCTAAGTGCTTCTTCAAGTGAGTCATTGTTTCCATGTCCTTGTGTGATGTTCTTCTTGCTTTTCCTTTCATGCTTTTCTTTTTCTTATTTTCATTCTTCTTATTTTTTTTTATTTTTAAAATAATAATAATAATAATAATAAGTATTACACTATTAGGATGACAGCCAGTGCCTAATTCTCCTCGTTTGAACTAGGTGGAGAAGGGGGTTGGATGGATTTGCTCAAAAATTGCTAGCTCTGCATGTATCCTTTAAGATTCATGCAAACGTGGAGTGAAGTGGTGGAGAGAAAGGGATGATTACATCTAGTGAACTGGCTATCGTTTATGTCTTCTAGGAGAGCTAGGCAAAAACAAGGGAGGAGACTAGCCCTCACTATCAAGTGCACCATGGCACAGCTGTCAATGGCATTAGGATTAAAGAAGAGAGGAGGCATGCCACGTTCTTACGGAGTTAGGTCCTGCTTAAGTAATAATTTAAGAAGCCTAAGATAATTACATGTATTTATGAAAGCTGGATCAGGACAAGAGGAGAAGTTGGCAAGCAAGCAAGTCATGGAGTCATCCAAGCTTTCTGAGTTGACGATGAGGGAGTGTTCAAAAGAGACAACATTAGAGTTGTAGATAATGGGAAAATCATATCACCCGTGGAGGGTGGCATCAAAATCCACTCCTACCCTACGACAGTATGCCATAAACATGGGGTTGTTCCTCTCGTAGGGCAGGGTGTTGCAAAAAGCCATCAAGGTGAGAATGCTGATGTTGCACACTCGCCTCCTCCATAGGGACTGATAGTTATAACCTTGCACGAAATGTGGCACTTTCAAACACTTTATTTTGCCAGAATTCGGCTTCTTGAATTCCCCAAAGAGTGGGGTTCTTCTCTTTTTCTTCTAGCCACTTTTGTTCTAGTTGGCTACCAATCCCAATCACCTCCTCCATCACCTTGAGTGGTAAGACCCTCCGCAGGCTATTGGGCATGAGAAAGCTGAAAGTGAATGGCTCTTTTTCTCTTTCCTGTCACCCCAAACTACAAGTTCTGCGTGGAATCTTGCAGGAATGTCGTAAGGGCATGATGGGAGGGGCGTGGACAACTGCATGACTAGCTTGGTCCTTAGTTTATTTCTAGTTTCTTCTACTAATTTTTTCCTTCTTTCCCTGAGCGCAGCTTGTCTTTTCGTAGATGTGTCGACCGGTTGTTGCTCTTGGGAATGCGATGAGGGGGGTTGTGAGATCACCTCTTCTCTAAACCTTACCATATCAAATTGAAGTTCAGCTTTATCCCCCTGCCGGTCTCCTTGTTGTGTTCCCTCTTCAAACCCTATTGCATCAATTTCCTAGGGGGTTAGGCCGGTCAGTAATAAGTACTTTCGTTGATCATTGAGGCTCAGCTTAACCTCCGTAGGTTGGGGTGGCATCTGTAGCCCTGCGTGAAGAGCTCTGCATGCGATATTGAGTTTCTTCTTAACCATCTCCAATGAGTCTCCCTTCTGGGCAGGTGGTGTCCATCAACGTATCTAGGAAGGCCTTTTGCTGGGCATTAAAGGCTACCTAGGCGGCTTCAGCTTTGCTCTCTACAAGGATCTTCTCTTTCTCTACCAGAGCCAGGCGTCGTGCCAGTGTCTTCACCCTTCTTTCATTTCGCCTTGCCCATTTCTCGGCTCTCTTCTTCATCTCTTCGATGCTCTCACCTTGCCTCTGGACCAGGAACACGAGTTTTTGCTCTTGATCCTTTAGCTCTTTGCTCATGTTTTCCTGTTCTTTCTTTCCTTGGTCCAGCTTGTCAGTCATGGTTTTGATCTCTTTCTGCTGCTCCTCTAACTCGTGCTTTCTTTCCTCGTCCCTGGCGGGAAAGTCAGCCATAAGCTTTTCGATCTGATAGGTTTTTGCAGTCAACTCTTCATGTTGCACAATCAGGAGCTTGTATTCTCTTTGCATCTTCACGATTTCCTATGTTTCATCCTCCAGCTGCTGCCTCCAGCCCTCTTCCTTGTCATCCTTAGCCTTCAACTCCTATTTGAGATCAGAGAACTCCCTTTGCTGCATGGCTATTACTCCGGTCTTTTCGAGCTGAAATGCAGCCACCGACTCAACTCAGCCACAACTATCTTCCTTTCCTCCTTAGCCTTTTCCAATTGAGAGAGCATCTCAGAGACATACTCATCGTAATTTGCTGGTGGTGTCATTTTTGTGTGGATGGGAGTGGTCAAGGCCTCCACTTTCTGGTGCTTCGGATCTTGCCTTAACTCGGTGTCTATGGCCGGCCTTTTCTGCCACCATGTGGTTGTGGTCTGAGTGCTCTTCCCTTGTGCCAGTTCTTTGTTAATAAAGTACTACATCCATGCCACAAAGTTTGAGACATCTGCACTGGTGGGGATGCTCGAGGTGAGGGTTGGTTCTTCGGTGGGAGGCACCAGGAGGGTCAGAATAGGGTGGATGGGAGCCTTGCCCTTGCCCTCAGTGAGGGCTGGTGGTACGATCTCTGGCACTTGCATACTGGAACCAGGACCCTCCTCTCTGGGCGGGCTCATAGCCCCTGGTCATCTGCCTTGCTTTGCTGTTCGATTGACCGGCGTGTAGCTTCGGCCAAGTCTTCCTCCTTCTTTCTTCTTAGCTCCTCCTCTTTTTCAGCAGCTCTTCTCTCCCTCTCTTTCTCTGTTTTCCTAGACTCTTCTTCCAATCTATCAACTTCATGTTTTTTCTTCTTCTCCCTCTCTTTGGCCTCCTTGAGGGATTCCCTCTTTGCCCTCTCTAAATCCTCTTTCTCTTTTTTTCGGCCTTCGTCCTTCTTCTTCTTTTGTGTTATCTTTTTAACAGGTTTCTTTGCTATCTTCTTGCTCATTTGTTCCTTCTATTCTTCCCCTTCTTCTTCACTCTCAGTTCTGTCACTGGATACCTCTTTGTCTTGGTGAGGAGGCGATGTCTCGAGTGTTTCTCCTTCTCCTTCATCTCCATCTTGAGCTTGATTTACTTCCCAAAGCTAGCGCTTTTGCCGCCTGGTCAATGGTCTTATGTACATAGTCATTCCAGTCGACTTCATCCCACGTGCAAGCTACCACATTCTCCAGCACAGGCACGCTGATTCGATGCATCAAGGAGTTGTAGCGCTAGTTGGAGAAGAGCACATGTACTAGCTTTGCTTGTAGATGGGCTTCCGCATCAGGAATGTCCTGAATGTTGATGCCATCATTGGTCAACACTTCTTCTCTCTTCATCTTAAGCATGGCATAAACATCTCTCTTATGCTTTTTCTCTACCTTCGGCTCCAACCCCAATGCCTTCTCCACCAAGGCTGGGTTTAAGTGTACCTGCACCTGCTTGGCCTTTTCTCCCCTTTCCACTATCATGGTGCCGCACTCTTGGTCTAGGTTGTACATCCTAAGGAACTCCACACACTTCTATGGTCAGGCTCTTGTGCAAACTTCTCAAGGTACTTTGTGAGGTTGCACTACTCGACAACTCTCTTGGTTGTTTCCTCCTTGACCACCACACCCTCTATATTATGGATGGTTTGAAATTTGAGCTGGTTGTAGGCGCGGTTTTCTAGGGTGATGCAATATTGCATCCTTTCCTCTGTGAATGGGAGTCGGTGGGCACGGTCTTGCTGTGACGTCTTTCGTTCCTGTCATGAATCCAAGTTTTCATTACTGCTTTCAAAATAATAATTTGCTGGAAAAGAAAGACTCTATGTGTTGAATGAAAGCCTTAAAATCCAATGTAGATTCAATGTAAGCCTTAAAATCCAATGTAGATCCAATGTTGAATGAAAGCCTTAAAATCCAATGAAAGCCTTAAAATCCAATGTAGATCTGACTTTTCTTTTCATTTTTTTCAAAGTTCTTGTTCCATTTTCCCTACCTCACTCATTTTTTATGTGTTTATGTATTTGCTTGATTTTCCTTGGCTTTGATTTGATTCACCTTTTTTTTACATGTTAATGCATTTGCTTGATTTTCCTTGGTTTTGGTTTGATTCACCTTACCCCCCTCCTCTTCCAGCTTGAGAAGAATCCTTCCTAGGATTGAAAGTTAGGAGGTCAAGGGCATTCTACAATGTGGCCTAGGATTTACCTGCGTAGAAGCCAAGTATAAAAATCGGGATTGTACTCTAGCTGAGTTGTGTGGTCTAGATCAAAGGGTCGAATGCCTACGTGTGTGATGTATGTGAGAACATCTACTAGGAACTCACTGGAATCGATACGGCTACCAATATGTAACTCTTCCTTAGTTAGTAGGCGATTGAGATAGGGGTGTTTTTTGATGTGCTCTTCCATGGGTCAACCACGAACAGTGGTTAACACTCTATACGAGGTTAGCACGACATAAGTGGGGTCGTACTCCACTGTTTTGATTGTGCGACGCTGTTCAACGTTGGTAATTATTTGGTATCCTTCAACTTCCCATTACAATCGAAGAGTGTACGAGCGCCTTAAGAATGGGGATCCAGTATCAGCAAGTTTTGATAATTCTGCGATTTCTTGGTCAGTAATGGCAGAAGTGGTTCGTTTATCATAGGACATGATGAGACACTGTTTGATGGCCTACTCTTTGGATATGTCACTGGTGAGCAATTCAGCAGCGGAGGTAGAGGCTTTTGCGAATGCAAATTCAAACATTTCCCAAGAATAAGGCATTGTTGGAACTTCATTTGCAAAGGGGTCTTGTAGTAGACCTAAATCCAAACGATCATAGCTCAAAGCTAACGACATGAAAGTGGCATCGAGTTATCTAATGCAATCAACCACATCCTCCTCTGTGTCCTCAGCCAAATCGACAGCCAGTGTTAAGAATGATTTCCACTCATAAGGGGGTCAAAGGCCTGTTGGCGGTTGGGGTTTGATAGAACTAGAGCCTTTGGCAACAAATAGTTGCGGTTGCAAGTGTTTTGGAGATTGCGGTTGGACATCTTGAATTAGGGCTGGGGTAGTAGCAGTGACATCTGACGGACTGCTGCCTTCGATATGGATCAGGGAAGTCTGAGTGGCTCTATTGGGTGTTGATTCATGTGACAGTATTTGTCGTTTGGGTCGATAGGCTTGTTCGACTTTCTTGGGCATATGTGCCGATGAGCTTGATGGATATGGGTCTTGAAAGTGCTGTGGCTTCTGGCTTTGAGGTTTTACAAGGCTTGGTGTGATCAAACTTGAGGGCGGTGTGCAAGTAGTGCCTCCGGCCATGCGGGCCTTAGGGATCCATATCCAGGCATTTCCCTCATAGTAGCCTTGCGCATGCAAGAGGGCTTTAAGGACCCATCTTGGCTTGATCATGCGTTGATTTCTGTAACTGCACCTTGGCCTCCTGTGTTTAGAGTTTTTGGTGTGATGAGGACGTGAGCGTCGACTCTTAGGCAGTGGTTGTGGTTGCTTGGGCCTCCATTGAAGCCTAGGCTGTTGGACGTTAGACTTTGTTTCTTTGAGCGGCGATTCTAGAGATTCGGTGGGTGGTGGCTGAGCACTATCCCCCTTCTTAGACTTGGCTGTTAATATTTATATTGGTGGTCTTGCGGACTTTGATGAGGTCATGCAGCCCTTGAAGGCTGTAATAATGCAAATGTTGCATATGGTGAGGTGGATACGCTGCGATTCATAATCAACATTGCAGTGAGTTTGCTTCTTGAAGGTTCGCACTAGCAGCGAATCCATGCCTACGTCTTCAGCATTTGGCAATACGTAGAAGATCATTGGTACAGTCTCAGACTCGATAGAAATGGTGGCCCTGCACTTGTCGAGAAGTGCATATGAGCGGCTTCCATATGGGCTTAATTTTGCATTGGTGAGCTGTAGTGGTGGTTTGCCCAGTTGGGTCCAATGATCGTGAGTTAAGACATTGAAGTCTACTCCCTCGTCGATCAAGGAATTGAAAGTGCATATTCGCTTAGTAGTGACCATGATGTGTATGTATGCAGGTTCTACGGCTACTCGTACTTTGACAGGGGGTTCTAGCATTAGTGATTTATGCAGAGGATGTGTGGGAGGGTAGTATTTCTTGACACAATTGCCATTGAAGAAGCCTATGCCCTTGTCGTCTAGAGTCTCGAGCTCAATGTTGCCAGTTCGACTGATTGCACAAACTTTGAAATGTCCAAGACCTCTAAACTTCATTTTCTACTTATGCCCCTTAACTGAGTACAGGAGTACTAAGTCTCCCTATTCAAAATCGCACTGCTTGACGTGCTTTTCAAACCAGCTCTTGCGTCGTGCCTTCTCACATATAAGTGCATGAGTGTCTAGAAGACGAGTTTTCGAGAGGCATTCGAGCTCAACCAGGCATTGCGTCCATGCCTCCTTTCCTTCCCATCGTTCTTGAAGTGTTATTATCAGGCTAGGAACAAAGAACTCTATAGGGAGAATTGCTTCAGTTCTATAGGTCAACCTAAAGGGAGTTTGGCCAACAGTCGTTTTATAAGCTATACAGTAAGCCCACATCAGCTTTTTATTCTAGTCATTGCGCAAAGCAGAGACTACTTTGGCTAGGACGTTTACAAGAATCTTATTCGTGGATTCTGCTTGGCCATTTGCTTGAGGGTAGTATGGAGATAATTTTTTATGGATAATTAGAAAGGTGGATAGAAGATGTACTATCACTTCATTGATGAAGTGTGTGCCCTATAGTCACTGACTGGTTCGATGGGGTAGTCGAATCGTGAAATCACCTGCTCCAACTAGAACTTGGCAGTTATTCTAGCATCGTTCTTTGGTGTTGCTCTCGCTTCTGCCGATTTCGTTAGGTAGTCTGTGGCCACAATGATATATTTGGCCTGTGAATACTATACAACTAGGCTGATGGGTCCTATGAAGTCAATTCCCCATTTTTTGAAGGGTCTTCGTGCAATGATTGGGGTCAACTCCATTTGACCCTTGCAAATCGGGACATTTGTCTGCTGATACTCGTCACAATGCTTAACGAATCGTGCTACATCAGGAAATAGCGTTGGCCACCATAGTTGAGATTGTAGCACCTTGCGGGTTATCGTGTCTCCGCTAAAGTGCCCACCAGCAATTCCACTGTGCACCTCTGAGAGCACATCCTGCATCTCATGCTCGCACACGCATCTACACAATAGTCCATCTTGCCCTAGTTGATATAGGTGGCATGCTATCAACTGGTAGGGTTGGATCTTGAGGATGAGTCGACTAAGTCTTGCCTTTTCTATTGATTGCTTAGGTAGTCCCTCAGTAGTCTGTGCTCAAGCACTTGGACCATGTCATCTTCCCAATATGGCATTAGATCAGCCTTAAATAAATCTCTCTCGCTGGAAAGGTTAAAGAGACGAGCATCTGGCAATTCATCGACAATGCCTTCTCTAGCGGCCTCTCCCATGGGGATGCATGACATATGGTCAGCCATGTAGTGTTGTTTAACTTTCCGTACAACCACGGAGAAGTCGAACTCCAAAAGTAGAAGGAGACACCAAGCTATGCGTCCTATAGCGCAAGGTTTTTTTCACTAGATATAGCAAGGCTTGATGGTCCACAAAGAAGGTAAAGGGTGTAGCCAATAGATAATGCCGGAATTTCTTTACAGCAAACACCATGGCCAAGCCCTCTCTCTCTATCGTCGAGTAATTCATTTCCATCTCAGTGAGTTGTCTGCTAGCAAATCTCACTGGGTAGTCCATGTTGACTTTGCCATGTTGGCAAAACACTGCCCCCACAGCAAATTTCAAGGCATCGATATGCATGTGGAAGGTAATGGTCCAATTTGTGGCTTGTAGAATCGGTGTTGTGGTTAGAGCCTTCTTCGACTCTTCATATGCTCGCATTGGTATGCTTTAGTCCATTCAAAGACAATCAGCAACTTGTATAAAGGTCTGGCAATCAATGCACAATTCAACACAAACCGTCGATAGTATCCCATATGGCCTAAGAAGCATTGAACTCCCTTATAGTTGATAGGGGATAGAAGATCAACAATAACCCTGACTTTTGAGAAGTCAGTAGCAATGTTGTTCTTTGACACCACATGCCCTAGGATGCATCCATGCTTCACCCAAAATTGGCACTTTAAGGGGTTCAAGGAGAGACACCATAGGCAACACTGCTCAAAGACTACTCGGAGTTTGTCTAAGTGTTCTCTCCAGGTCGAGTGAACACACAAGTCATCTACAAAGACTTCCAACTATTTGAGAAGCATGTCTTTAAATATGGTGCACATGAGGCGTTGGAAGGTGGCAGGGGCATTAGTCAATCTGAAGGGCATGACTATGAAAGCAAAGACACCCCACTCAATGGCGAAGGTAGTTTTATTGCCTGACGGCAGGATGCACTTGCACCTGATTGTATCTCGAGAAGCCATCCAGAAAACTGTAGGCTTCGTTGCTATCCACTCTTTCAAGCATATGCTTGGTGTATGGCAATGGATAGTTGTCCCTCTTAATAGCAGCGTTCACCTTGTAATTGATGCACACTCTGATTTTTCTGTTCTTCTTCATGACAATGACTATGGGCGATATCCAGTCTGTGTGCTCAATTTCGTAAATGAATCCTGCTCTCATCAGCTTGTCAATCTCTTCCTTGACCACGTGAACGTGTTTTGGATTCATAGGGTACGGTTGTTGCTTGACCGGCGTAGCATCTGGCATCATGGGTATGTTATGAGTCACTATACTCGGATCTACCCCCTTAAGCTCTTCTAACGACCAAGTGAATATGTCTATGTACTCTCGCAAGAAAGCAAAAAGACTCGTTTCCTCTTCCTCAGTCAAGTCATCGGCAATGAAGACTAGTCAGGGTGTCTCCCCTTCCTGGGCTAGGTTCACCTCCTTGACCGATCGATTCACTCGTTTGCCCTTTTGACATTTGGCACCCAACAAGATCACTACCCTATCCCCTTTCTTGAATTTCATAAATCTTTTAGGGAGGTCCTCTGGTTTTCTATGTTCTTCTGTTCATGTGTCCCTGGGTTGTTTTATCCTTTCCTCTTTCAACCGTTGGTGCCTCAAGTGGACGGGTAGGTCCCCCTTGGTGCGTCTGGTCTTGGCCATCCTAGGTATCTCTGGGTCACAATTTGAACTTACCTCCGACTCAAAGCCAAATTCCCCGTCTTCGCTAGAAGAGGTGGTCTCCCCTGGTGATCGCAACTCAGATGGTGACTCTTTCCTAAGCACTGGTGTCGTAGCGAATCGGCTAGGCCTACTTGATCGAAATCTATGGCTCCTACTGTTCCAACCAAGTGCGATCACAATCGATGCGCACGACCCCTCGTTCTATCCTGAAGGCACTCTTTTTCTGCAACTTGGAGTCTACCCGTATTTTTTCTATTTCCCATCCCTTAGTGTCGTATTCTGCGCTGTCCATCTCACCCTCGCTTTCGTCACTGAAAGATCATCAATCTTCATATTTGTCATTGGATTCCTCTTCGTCAGACTGCTCGTCGTCTCCTAGGTCTTGGTATATCTCTTGTCTTTGATCAAGGATTAGGGCCCAGTTGTATATGAGGTTCAAGTCATGTACGCTGGTCCATTGCCACTTGGATTCATCTAAGAAATCCTGGAGTGGTTTGAAGTTTGCTAGTGGATTGCCAGCTAGCTTGCCCGTTAAATACTCCAAAATCTCATGGAGTTCCCTCTTGTTATTTGGCACTTGGAAGGTGACAGGTTTAGGTCTCCCTTGAAGGGTTCCTGCCATCATGCAAACTGGTACGAAGGGTGCGTCTTTAGACTTACTGATTGTCTTGATGGCATCTCAGAGATGGCATCCTTTAAGCATCACGGAGATGGCATCCAAGTCGACTGGTAAGGTCTTCTAGATGTCCATCTCTACCCTCATGGTGTCCTTTCTATTGCCAAGGAGGATTAAGCCATTACCCCAATCTTCGATGACTCTGGCATTGCGTATCCAGGGTTGGCCTAATAGGACATCGTAGTCCATACCCTTCATGACTATAAAGTCAACCAAGAATTGGATACTTGCAATTTTCACTAGCCAATTTTTTAGCACCTGAAATGGCTTCACTCTCACACCATTTGCTAGTGTGACATTGAGCTTAGCAGTCTCAAAACATGGGTTTCCCCAAGTCTGAAGCACTACGTGGCTAAGCACACTAAGCCCAGCTCCTATGTCTACGTTCCTCTTTCTCGTTGTGTCGACTAGGGCTAGGACCGGTAAGACTGCATGCATCCCGGTGCCCTCCCAAAAGGCATTAACATGCAAGGACTTTGGCACATATTGCAGCATTAGAGTCGGTATTTGTGTCTCTGCATCATGGTCGTGCAGATCAGCATCTTGCTCTCGTGATCCTTCAACCCATTGTTTCAGGACTTGCCATAGGGTGGGATGCTGCTTAAGCAAGTCTCCAAGACTTAGCGTCACATGGGTGGTCACTAGCATGGTAAGGAGGTCATTGGCTGCTCGTCTCTCTCCTAATCCAGATTATCCTAGCCAATGGCCGTGACTGATTTGCGGGCCTGCAGCATCAAGACTTGGCCCAAGTGGTACTGCTTGTGGTGCAGTCGCATCCCTCGACTTTGGTCAAGGGGGTGAGACTGGCATGCTTATGCTGGAGAGATCATCGATCTCATCATCTAGGATGGGCTCAGCATCCTTTAGGTGCTCTTGGACCTCTTTCACCCATTCCTTCACTTTCTCTATGGCCTCTAGTTGGCGCTTTGGATGTGGGTATTCCCTCACCTTAGCACTTCCCTTTTCGGCTGTCTTAGGGGCTAAAGTTTTTGCCTCTGCATCAGTGACCTTCTTTCTAGCAGGTAGAGTAGTAGCACTCTCAGTTTTCAGTGCAACCTTAGCTTCAGGCCTCTTCTTTCTCCACCTACGGCTCTTCTTTCCTATAGACACTGCATCGAGGTTGCTAGGCCCTGGCAGTGATATGCTGGCGTGCTTCATCTGGGCACGAGTCATGACCCGAAATGCGATAGATGTGGCCTCACCATCGAGGTTCTCGACATGAAACAGCCCCAATGGGACAGATTGCACGTTGGCTGAACTCGAAGATGGTTTTTGCTTTGGGCAGTTGACGAAGAGATGAGTGATCCCGCACTTAAGGCACCTTAGGTCAGCTTTGTCTCTGTTCAGCTGCTCCCTCTCAAGGCAGTGTGATGAGAGATGCCCTGGGTGACTATAAGTCCAACAGATGATTGGATCCTGCGTCTGTCCTCCTAGGCCTCTACCTCATCCTCTTCCTAATGAGGTACCGGTCAATAGTCCATAAGGACTGTGTTGCCCTCGTTGTTGTGCGAGATGTAAGGGTATACGTAACTCTCTTCCTCATTTGGCTCTTTCATATAGTGGACTAGAGCGTCACTCAGTGGATGGGTCACATAGCGACCAAGTGGTCTAGGTATGCCTGTAGGGTTTATATAGGGTTTATGTCTGTAGGGTTTATGTCTAGGTGGATGGGTCACATAGGGACTAGGTGGTCTAGGTATGCCTGTAGGATTTATGTCTATCCTAGGAATGGTCGGCTGAATGTTGTTAGGAGCAGGAAGGGCCAATGGGGCTCCCCTTTTCTGAAGAATGGCTACGGTCTATTCGCTAGGTAGGACTGGCCGTATGGTTGCGAGTACGGAAGTCTTCTTGGTAATCTACAATGCACGACTAGCATAAGATCTTCACCTAGGGTCTTGACACTCGGCTAGCAAGTGGTTTTCGGCACAATACACACATTGGATGTGTAGGCGCATTGGTCATCTCAACATGTCTTGCAGCTTGACTATCTCCATCTTTACATCAGCTAAGTCCTAGTTTGTCTTGGTGGCTTTCCCCTTATCTTAGGTGGTTGGGCCTAATCATTTGCTAGAGGTTGAAGCTCTCTCTGAGCTCCGTGAGTTGGTTTCTTCTGAGTTTAAGCTCCTGGAGCTTCTCTCTTTCAGTTGGTTGTCAACTCTGATGGCTTCCTCAAAAACCCTAGCTGGCACGTCTCACTGCAAGCTTGAGTTTCGTGCCAACTTTATACAGTTCCTCATTTTGAATTCTGCTGATGAATACAGTTGACACTGCTCTTTCAGTTGGTCATTCACCCGTAGGGATTCTCTTGAAGAGACTCCTCATGTGGGTCATGTAATCGCAAATGTCCTCCTTCTCCTTCTACTTGACATTCATCAGTCGCACTAGTAGATTGTCAGAGTATCTAGGCTCAACAAATCTCTTGATAAAGAGATTTTTGAGGCCGTTGAAGTTGGTTCGCTCTGCGGCATCTAAACTCGTATACCAAGTCCTACGTTTGTCACCTAAGCAGAGCCCGAATGCTTGAGAGCGTTGAGTCAGGCTGGTGAGGTCGTTGGCTTCGCAGACTTGCTCGAATTGCTCTACAAAACTCTATGGATTATCATGGGGCTAGTACTTGTCGAGCTACTTTGTAACAATTGGGATCTTGGACTAGATCTTAGAGCCTTAGTTTACTCTTAATCCTACTAGCAATGATGCCGCTAGTGCTGCAGCACTTTGCTCTGCTGCTGTGTTGTCTAGCAGTCGCTTTATGAGAATCTCACTCAGCGTTAAGTCTCCTTCCAGGGCTCTCTCGTGATCAGTTTGGTTTCTATCGGCTAGGTTCAGCACTCGCTATACCTTGTGCATTTCTGTGCTTTGCCTTTGGCTCCTAGCATGCTGGTCTCTGTTGTACGCTACTATGCTTTGCAGTGCCTTGTGCGCTAGCTTCCTCTCCTCTTCTATGTCTGCGATGATGGCATCTGCTGTCCGTCGTGGTGCTCATAATGGGCATGCGCATCGTAGCTACTAACCAGCTGCCATCATCGTGTTCTCATGCTCCACTAAGCTATCGATCAGGTTGAGTAAGTTTGTCAAATCCACCTCTTTGGCACCGCTTGCTTGGTCCTACTCCGTGTGTCAATAGTCTGTCTATGTCTTTGGGTCTTCTCCTATTGGTGGGGGTTCCTTGAGTTGTTTATCTGAGTGAGTTCCTTGACTTATTAAATACAATCCTCAATTTATCTTCTCTCAATGTGAGAGCGAAATTTTGATGCTGAGAAGTGCTTAAAAATAGCTAAAAATTACAAATATTAAGGGAAAAATATTCAATGTCGAAGGCGGCGACTCGACCTAGGTCGATTTTAAGCGTCAAAGTGCTTTAAAGGCGCCCAAGCGACACTTGTTGATTTTTCATAATTTTTCAGACTATCATGAGGATTGACAAGAGTTACCGGCCGATGCGGGATGCCGAGCCAGACGCCGAGGATTTTTCAGAGCTCAATTCGGAGTCCGGACGGGGAAATGGCCACAAAATGGTCAAGATATGAAAAGGTGGACACTTGGGAGGCCAAAATTGGGCATGCCTTTTGAGTTTGGACCCCCTCTCTAAAATTTTATGCACCTTATGAAGCAAAAAACGTGGAGAGAGAATGAGGGATGACGAAAAAACGTGGAGCAACATGGTGGCCGTTTTTTGCGCCCTCTCCTGATGGAGATGGAATATGCAGGCTGAAAGCAACCCATACAACTGATCATGGGGCTGATCTTCCCTCTCTTGGCTAGTCTTATCACCTGTCTTCACCCATGAAATGGCTGTGGGAATGAAGAGATGGAAATCTAGTATTTCTCTCTCCTCCCTCTCTCTCCTTTAAGGGCAGATTCATGTGGTGAAGAAGAAGAAGAAGAATGGTTGACGGATGCTTGTCCAACTGAGACCGGATTGCTCCGTGGTTCAAGAGGAATGAAGATTGCTGATTGTGGGCTGTCATGAGCATTAATGGCAGCTGGAAATCAATCCCGAGATATGGCAAATAAAAACCCGCAACCCGCAAAGAACGGTAATTTCATTTTTACAAAGGAAATTGATGTTATATGCAATTTGCTTCATGAGTATTTGTTCCCATGGAATCATTATGCATCATGTTGATGTTTTCCATGAGTTTGATCAGTTTATGGTCAGAAAATCAGAAAATCACAAGTGTTGTGAGTGATATTATTAGTGTAAAACTCATAAAACAAGCGAAATAGGGAAAAATTGGGTGTTTTTGATATATAAATAAAAAATATAATAAGAAACACCAACTAGATTTGTGTTTTTGCTGCAAATGAACCTAAGGGCCACAGCCCACAACTCATTTTGTATTCTCAGTCATTTAATATTGCGAAAAATACAAGAAAAATAGAAAAAATGGAAAAAAAATAACGAAAAAATAGATTTTGAGTCTGAAAAATTAAGAAAAAATAAGATTCATGTTTGTGGATATATGGGGGGTCTGAAGTATGAGGTTTAGCCTTAGTTCAGCCCTACATTTATGTTTTAGTGAGTTTTTATTGCTTTTTATACAATAAAAATATGGAAATGAACCCTAAACCGATAAATAATGCACAACCTAAATGCGTGAGGGGGTAGAGTGTATAAAAGGTGTTTAAAGGCTAAATGAAATGAGAAAAAGCTTGCTGGTTTTTATGCATACCATTTAGGTTGGTCGTTAATTAAAAATTAAGAACCTAGTAGCACGAGGTCTCCTCGGTGCTAGGTTCATGCAACGCCGCATACGAGCGATAGTCAAAATCATTGAAAGAATGCTTTTGCACTAAGCACAATGCTGATTTTCTATTGTTTGTGCACTAAACCATTCACATTATGCACTATGCATGGTTCATGGTATCGAAGGAAAATCTCCTGGACTGCATAGTAATTGTTTTCTTAGGAGTTTGACCCACGATTGAGAGCGTGAGATTCTCCCTTGCCGTAGGGTAGAGGGTCGGTTTCCTAAGGGACTGTGAAGTGAGGAAGCATAGTATATCTCTTGGAAATACGAGAAATATAAAAGAGAGGAGTTTGTGTTCGTTTGTGTTATATGTTTAGCAGCGCATCAAAGGGCCAATCCCTGCGATGTAGGAGAGCTGCAGTGGGGCTCCGACTATTAGTCGATGGAGTGCCTCCTATATATGTGTGATCGTGGCATTGCCAATGTATAAGGGTTCTCCCTTTGAGGAGTCTTAGGGAAACGTTGGACTATGAACTATAAATGCATGAATTAAGCTTTAGGGAAAGTTTGTCCTTTAGCATTGGATTGACGCTCCTGGTCCGCGAGGCGGTGAGGGTGTTTCTGTATCATGAGCATGAGGTCCGGCTAGTGCCATAGCCAGTGCCGGCCCATTTTAGGTCCCATCAGTGGTGCGTCTACCGCGAGCTGCCTATAAGTGGCGGTTTTCGAATCTAGGGTTTCAAGGAACCCTAAATTACCCATAAAATGGGGTTTGTTCAAGGATGGAAAAACTTGGCTTTCCCTGTACAAAACTTACTAATGGACTTAGTTAGTTATGTAGAGCATGAGTCCTCTGTAGAAGATAATTTATGTGATGAAAAGAGTAGCCCATTAGTGGTTACCCCATCCTCTAATACGATGGCATGGGCCGAGGTTCGCCTTGGTGTGGTCTCTACCCAAGAGAAATCATGTTTAACCATCCATCAACCTAGAGGGCATGAAACAAGCATGTTGGAAACTAGGGTAGTTATGGCATCAACAAGTTATCATGCTAAAGCCATGATGCCATGGAAAAGTGCTGGTATACGATGGAATATGCTTGTGGTTGAAACATCCCGTGTAATGGGCCACCATGACGACATAGTAGGCATCACAAGGATGTTAGAAGCCCTAGCTGTCAAGGGAACACCGTTGCTTAAAAGGCACGGTTCCGAAGTTTTAAGAAGTGGTAATGATAAATCTGCTTTAGATAAGGACCAAAAGCTCTTATATTAAACCGTTATGGACTTTCCTTTTAAAGGGAAAGGTATGGAAGACCCTCTAAGAGGGGATCAAAATGACATGTTGAAACTTATAGGACTCCCTAGACCACTCAGTGAGTTGGCAGAAAGGGATGTCAATGAGGATATTAACCCCCCTACACCGGAAAGGGTGGGGGTGGAAGAGGTTAAAGATCCTAAGAGGCTGGACCCAGATCATGGTGAATATGAAGATTTTAATGACCTGGTGTTGATCCCAAAAGGAAGGACTAAATGTCCTCCTCTTTATAGGGATCTCCCAGTGTTTTATGGGTTGCTAGATGAGGATCCAATGATTCATTTAAGAGAATATGGCCTAACTTGCATTGCAAGTGGGTTCGACGATATACATCGGATGCTCGTATTCCCAAGTACCCTAAAGGGAGAGGCAAGGAAATGGTATTGGAGCCTCCCAAGAGGGTCGATCAAATCATTTGAGGAGTCTTGTGATAGATTTCTAGATGAGTATGAAAAGAAGCTCCCTATGATTCAGGTCTTAGGGCAGCTTATGCAGTTTAGACAAGAGTCTTATCTTTCTGTTAAAGAGTATGCTAGAGCCTTTGATAGTACTCTTAGGCTTTGGCTAAGAAGAGCCAGTGCACTACCAAATGATGTGCTATGTGAGCTCTTCTTGAATGGCTTAGAGATTAATACGCAAATCCAAGTGGGACTGCGGAATCCTAAGTCGTTAAGGGAAGCAAAAATGCAAGCCATTGATTATGAGGGTCATATTCAGAGATGTTGGGAAAACTTTTGGAGTTTTCCCCACTCAGTACAACTGCATCCTAGCTTCCAACCATTTCTGTAAGAAGACAGCTCGCTTGTTGATACCAAGGCAACCTATGAGGGGAACCTTGGTGGCCAAAATCTCAAAGCAGAAAATGGCCATCCTATGAGTAGTAATAACATGCCTCTCGGTGAACAGGTGCCAAGCCATGTAAGTCCCATTAGGGCTTGCAACACTTCCACGAGAGGTAGTTGTGATGGCAACATGGATAGAACCAATGGGCCTATGAGTGCTGATAAGCATTCTGTGTGTGGTTCTAATTTTGTTGCTAGTAAGGCTCTTGAGAGACCTTTGGTGTCGGAATCATGCTTCCGGGTGGATGTTGTTCCCTTCAGTGAAAGCATGGTTCTTATGGAAGAAAATTTGCAGTATGGACGTAAGCAAGTAAAAATATCTTTTGTAAAGAGGATGCAAAGTGCTAAAAGTCCACCTGTGCTTCACAAAGGTCATAAGGATGTGAGGCCATTTGGCCATAGGGATAAGTTTGCATTGAGTTCATTAGACGAGTGCAGCAAATTGAGGGAGTACAAGAATATTAAGGGAAATGTGAGATGGGTTTGGAGACCCAAAATCTCAAAAAGTATGGCAGGAATGTCGGATGCAAGGCCAAGGATCCCATCTGGATATATTCTGTTGAATCCCCAAGAGGATAAGACTGGATATACATCTGACAATATACATTGCCTTGGGATACACCCATGTGATGTGCCTAGGCTTAAAGCTCTACCTAGTTTGGGTCGCAGCACTGATTTATGTGAAAACCCAAATAGAGGAGGTTCGAATGAGTACAAAGCTATGATTATTTCTCCCAAAGGAGCCACTCAGCTGCTTAAACGACTAGTCTATTCGGATTACAATAAATGTAGGACATGCGAGCCCACTGAGGCCGTTTATTTAGCTCATAGTGCCCAAGAAGGGATCGGCCTTATTGATGAGTTATTTATGGAAAGGCTTGGACTTGTAGCTCTATAGGAAGAAAACCCTAAGATAAAAAAAAGGAAAAAAAATACAAGATCAAGCTTTTAGCTAACTTGCGTGAGTAGCATGGGGCTAGTCGACCTATGATATGCTATCCTTGGTACCCTGGGTAGTCTGATAGGGTGTGATGTATATGCCAAGGACATCAATATTACGTGGACTAAAATGACCTATCTAGTTTTAAGCTAGGAAGGCTAGCTGCTTTGGAGATTACGTCCAGATCTTATAAGGCCAAGAGGGCCAATTGTCTGTTTAGTGTAGGTGCGGTTAATGGTTTTTGTTCTGTGCTAGACAGGTTCGAAGAAGAGCTTGTAAGGAGCCTTTTGTTGCGTGGAAGCTTCTTATGGCCCTATCCAGGTGATATCCCTCCTTTATGAGTACTGTGGTTTTTATACTATACATGTTTCTGTACTTGTTAAAGGGGTTTTTCGTTTCTTGTTGGGGACCGGCGTCCAAGGCATGAAGTCCCGAGGTTTAGGTTCAGTATGTTTGAGGGAGGTCTGAGTAGTCGTTGCCTCCTGTAAAGACATTGTCAAGCATTGAAAGACCTGTTTTAGTAGGGAGTCCTAGTGACCCTGTTCTGCTAGCCTGCTAGGCAGCCGTTCTAGGAGCTCTTATTAGTTGTGAGGCCGTTAGAGAAGCCTGCAGAAGACAAAATAAAGATGCTAAAGGAAAAGAAACCTTGAATATCCTAAAGACAAATAAATATTGTAAAATATTACACGGCGCAGCGAACAGAATCTGAGAAAGAGATAGAGAGTACACAACAGATAAGAGGAGAATCAGTAAAATTCTTTAACTCCAAACAATTGATACAAAGATGGCTCTGTCCACCCGTGCGCTTCCACTGAGTGAAGCTTAGATGGCGATCTAGACAGAAGATAGGCAAAGAGCTTAAGGCTAGCTGGAACAACAACTCTGACTGGGTGAAAGATAAGTGAATGATGGCCGCGAAGGGGTTTAGCTTTTATAGCCCGCGAAGGTCGTTAGGTCAGCCTGCTGACCGACCTACCATATGAGCCTACAATAGGGGCCCCTTTTAACTCCCTTACTACGCAACTCAATGCAATGTGCCTCGAGTTGCTACCAGCTTAACCACTCTGTCTAACCCAAAGATTAGACCCACAATGGTCACCTTTTTGCCATCCGGTCACATAGACCTCATCTGATATACAAGTCAGGACTCCACCAATGTCCGGGCTCACACTTGGCTTCTCCTCATAATGGGGGCCTTACAACTTTGAGCACCATGGATCATTGGTAGTAAATAATGAGGGTGGGGCATTGATCATATCTAACAAATATATCTATACAAAGGTGTGTAAAAAGGGGTTCTAACCCCTATCAGAAGAAGAAAAGAAAGAAATTGAAATTTATAAGCAGTTGATCATTGCCTAGCGAAGGCCCGGTAGGTTCCTGGGGATGAGTCAGACCCAGTGTCGATGCCTTGTCCTCCTAGGGGTGGCATCTTGCTAAAAAAGAAAAAACTGAGGAAGGTTAGAGCGAAAATAATAGTGAGCGTCAAAAAAGGATTACGTGTCGCCTAGCGAGGGCTTGGTAGGTTCTTGGGTACTGAGACAGGACCTGAGGTCGATTCCCTGTTCTCGTTGGGTCACTACGCTCAGCTCCCTCCTTTTTACATACCCGAGTATGGGGAAAATAAAACCCTAAAAGAAGAAGAAATGTGCTAAAAAAAAATACTTCTTGATCAAGCTATAGGAGTCCTCGCCTCGTAGGAGCTCCTAGTTGTGTTGTCCTTAGTTAGGTAGGTAGTTCAGACCACCACTTAGGGCAAACCCTTTTGATAGTCCTTTTTAGTTTGGCCGTGTTGGAGCAGTCGGTTAGTGACTAGCTGCGGACCTTCTATCAGATTATGCTGGGCCTACTCCTTGTGGATGTCATGCCTTGGTTCTGTCAGGGGGTAGGCAGAGCGTTGTGCTGTGTTTAGTATCTATCTTTTTTGTATCAGCTTGATGCTCCCTTTGGTTGTTTTGTGCAGATCTACTGTGGGATTCGACGGGCTGAGTCACCCTATCCCGTGGTCGCCAATGAGAGCGGAATTTTGATGCCGACAAGTGCTTAAAAATAGCTAAAAATTACGAATATCAAGGGAAAAATATTCAATGTCGAAGCCAGCGGCTCGACCTAGGTCAATTTTAAAGCGTCAAAGTGCTTTGAAGGCGCCCGAGCGACACTTGTTGATTTTTCATAATTTTTCAGACTGTCTTGCGGGTTGACAAGAGTAATCGGCCGATGTGCGATGCCAAGCCGGACTCCCAGGAATTTTCATAGCTCAATTCGGAGTCCGGACGGGAAAATGGCCACAAAATGGTAAAGATATAAAAAGGTGGACACTTGGGAGGCCAAAATTGGGCATGCCTTTTGAGTTTAGACCCCCTCTCTAAAATTTTATGCACCTTATAAAGCAAAAAACGTGGAGAGAGAATGAGGGATGAAGAAAAAACGTTGAGCAACATGATGGCCATTTTTTGCGTCCTCTCATGATGGAGATGGAGTATGCAGGCTGAAAGCAACCCATACAACCGATCATGGGGCTTATCTTCCCTCTCTTGACTGGTCTTATCACCTGTCTTCGCCCCTGAAATGGCTGTGGGAATGAAGAGATGAAAATCTAGTCTTTCTCTCTCCTCCCTCTCTCTCCTTTAAGGGCAGATTCATGTGGTGAAGAAGAAGAAGAAGAATGGTTGACGGATGCTTGTGCAACCGAGACCGGATTGCTCTGTGGTTCAAGAGGAATGAAGATTGCTGATTGTGGGCTGTCATGAGCATTAATGGCTGCTGGAAATCAGTCCTGAGATATGGCAAATAAAAACCCGCAACCCGCAAAGAACGGTAATTTCATTTTTACAAAGGAAATTGATGTTTTATGCAATTTGCTTCATGAGTATTTGTTCCCATGGGATGAATATGCATCATGTTGATGTTTGCTATGAGTTTGATCAGTTTATGGTAAAAAAATTAGAAATTCACAAGTGTTGACTGAAATTAATAGTGTAAAACTCGTAAAACACGCGAAATATGGAAAAATTGGGTGTTTTTGATATATAAATGGAAAATATAATAAGACACACCAACTAGATTTGTGTTTTTTGCTGCAAATGAACCTAAGGGCCACAACCCACAACTCATTTTGTATTTTGTGTCATTTAATATTGTGAAAAATACAAGAAAAATAGGGAAAATGGAAAAAAAATAAGAAAAAAATAGATTTTGAGTGTCGAAAATTAAGGAAAAATAAGATTCATGGTTATGGATGTATGGGAGGTCTGAAGTATGAGGTTTAGTCTCAGCTCAGCCCTACCTTTATGTTTTAGTGAGTTTTATTGCTTTTTATACAATAAAAACATAGAAATCAACCCTAAACTGATCAATAATGCACAACCTAAACGGGTGAGGGGGTAGAGTGTATAAAAGGTGTTTAAAGGCTGAATGAAATGAGAAAAATCTTGTTGGTTTTTATGCATACCATTTAGGTTGGTTGTTAATTAAAAATTAAGAACCTAGTAGCACGAGGTCTCCTCGGTGCTAGGTTCATGCAACACCGCATACGAGCGATAGTCAAAATCATTGAAAGAATGCTTTTGCACTAAGCACAATGCTGATTTTCTTTTGTTTGTGCACTAAACCATTCACATTATGCACTATGCATGGTTCATGGTATCGAAGGAAAATCTCCTGGACTGCATAGCAATTGTTTTCTTAGGAGTTTGACCCACGATTGAGAGTGTGAGGTTATCCCTTGCCGTAGGGTAGAGGGTCCGTTTCCTAAGGTACTGTGAAGTGAGGAAGCATAGTATATCTCTTGGAAATACGAGAAATATAAAAGAGAGGAGTTTGTGTTCATTTGTGTTATATGTTTAGCAACGCATCAAAGGGCCAATCCCTGCGATGTAGGAAAGCTATAGTGGAGCTCCAACTATTAGTCGGTGGAGTGCCTCCTATATGTGTGTGATCGTGGCATTGCCAATGTATAAGGGTTCTCCCTTTGAGGAGTTTTAGGGAAACGTTGGACTATGAACTATAAACTCATGAATTAAGCTTTAGGGCAAGTTTGTCCTTTAGCATTGGATTGACGCTCCTAGTCCGCGAGGCCGTGAGGGTGTTTGTGTGACATGAGCATGAGGTCCAGCTAGTGCCATAGCCAGTGCCAGCCCATTTTAGGTCCCATCAGTGGTGCGTCTGCTGGGAGTTGCCTATAAGTGGCGGTTTTCGAATCTAGGGTTTCTAGGAACCCTAAATTACCCATAAAATGGGGTTTGTTCAAGGATGGAAAAACTTGGCTTTCCTTGTACAAAACTTACTAATGGACTTAGTTAGGTATGTAGAGCATGAGTCCTCTGTAGAAGATAATTTATGTGATGAAAAGAGTAGCCCATTAGTGGTTACCTCATCTTCTAATACGATGGCATGGGCCGAGGTTCGCCTTGGTGTAGTCTCTACCCAAGAGAAATCATGTTTAACCATCCATCAACCTAGAGGGCATGAAACAAGCATGTTGAAAACTAGGGTAGTTATGGCATCAACAAGTTATCATGCTAAAGCCATGATGCCATGGAAAAGTGCTGGTATACGATGGAATATGCTTGTGGTTGAAACATCTCGTGTAATGGGCCACCATGACGACATAGTAGGCATCACAAGGATGTTAGAAGCCCTAGCTGTCAAGGGAAAACCGTTGCTTAAAAGACACGGTTCCGAAGTTTTAAGAAGTGGTAATGATAAATCTGCTTTAGATAAGGACCAAAAGCTCTTATATAAAACCGTTATGGACTTTCCTTTTAAAGGGAAAGGTATGGAAGACCCTCTAAGAGGGGATCAAAATGACATGTTGAAACTTATAGGACTCCCTAGACCACTCAATGAGTTGGCAGAAAAGGATGTCAATGAGGATATTAACCCCCCTACACCGGAAAGGGTGGGGGTGGAAGAGGTTAAAGATCCTAAGAGGCTGGACTCAGATCATGGTGAATATGAAGATTTTAATGACCCGGTGTTGATCCCAAAAGGAAGGACTAAATGTCCTCTTTATAGGGATCTCCCAGTGTTTTATGGGTTGCTAGATGAGGATCCAATGATTCATTTAAGAGAATATGACCTAACTTGCATTGCAAGTGGGTTTGAAGATATACATCGGATGCTCGTATTCCCAAGTACCCTAAAGGGAGAGGCAAGGAAATGGTACTGGAGCCTCCCAAGAGGGTCGATCAAATCATTTGAGGAGTCTTGTGATAGATTTCTAGATGAGTATGAAAAGAAGCTCCCTATGATTCAGGTCTTAGGGCAGCTTATGCAGTTTAGACAAGAGTCTTATCTTTCTGTTAAAGAGTATGCTAGAGCCTTTGATAGTACTCTTAGGCTTTGGCTAAGAAGAGCCAGTGCACTACCAAATGATGTGCTATGTGAGCTCTTTTTGAATGGCTTAGAGATTAATATGCAAATTCAAGTGGGACTGCGGAATCCTAAGTCGTTAAGGGAAGCAAAAATGCACACCATTGATTATGAGGGTCATATTCAAAGATGTTGGGAAAACTTTTGGAGTTTTCCCCGCTCAGTACAAGTGCATCCTAGCTTCCAACCATTTCTGTAAGAAGACAGCTCGCTTGTTGATACCAAGGCAACCTATGAGGGGAACCTTGGTGGCCAAAATCTCAAAGCAGAAAATGGCCATCCTATGAGTAGTAATAACATGCCTCTCGGTGAACAGGTGCCAAGCCATGTAAGTCCCATTAGGGCTTGCAACACTTCCACAAGAGGTAGTTAAGATGGCAACATGGATAGAACCAATGGGCCTATGAGTGTTGATAAGCATTCTGTGTGTGGTTCTAATTTTTTTGCTAGTAAGGCTCTTGAGAGACCTTTGGTGTCGGAATCATACTTCCGGGTGGATGTTGTTCCCTTCAGTGAAAGCATGGTTCTTATGGAAGAAAATTTGCAGTATGGACGTAAGCAAGTAAAAACATCTTTTGTAAAGAGGATGCAAAGTGCTAAAAGTCCACCTGTGCTTCACAAAGGTCATAAGGATGTGAGGCCATTTGGCCATAGGGATAAGTTTGCATTGAGTTCGTTAGACCAGTGCAGCAAATTGAGGGAGTGCAAGAATATTAAGGGAAATGTGAGATGGGTTTGGAGACCCAGAATCTCCAAAAGTTTGGCAGGAATATCGGATGCATAGCCAAGGATCCCATCTGGATATATTCTGTTGAACCCGCAAGAGAATAAGACTGGATATACATCTGACAATATACACTGCCTTGGGATACACCCATGTGATATGCCTAGGCTTGAAGCTCTACCTAGTTTGGGTCGCAGCACTGATTTATGTGAAAACCCAAATAGAGGAGGTTAGAATGAGTACAAAGCTATGATTATTTCTCCCAAAGGGGCTAGCCAGCCACTTGAACGACCGGTTTATTCGGATTACAATAAATGTAGGACATGCGAGCCCACTGAGGCCGTTCATTTAGCTCATAGTGCCCAAGAAGGGATCGGCCTTATTGATGAGTTATTTGTGAAAAGGCTTGGACTTGTAGCTCTATAGGAAGAAAACCCTAAGATAAAAAAAAGGAAAAAAATACAAGATCAAGCTTTTAGCTAACTTGCGTGAGTAGCATGGGGCTAGTCGACCTATGATATGCTATCCTTGGTACCCTGGGTAGTCTGATAGGGTGTGATGTATATGCCAAGGACATCAATATTACGTGGACTAAAATGACCTATCTAGTTTTAAGCTAGGAAGGCTAGCTACTTTGGAGATTACGTCCAGATCTTATAAGGCCAAGAGGGCCAATTGTCTGTTTAGTGTAGGTGCGGTTAATGGTTTTTGTTCTGTGCTAGACAGGTTCGAAGAAGAGCTTGTAAGGAGCCTTTTGTTGCGTGGAAGCTTCTTACGGCCCTATCCAGGTGATATCCCTCCTTTATGAGTACTGTGGTTTTTATACTATACATGTTTCTGTACTTGTTAAAGGGGTTTTTCGTTTCTTGTTGGGGACCGGCGTCCAAGGCATGAAGTCCCGAGGTTTAGGTTCAGTATGTACAATAACGATGGACATCCTTGGAATATGTAGGCATAAAAAACTATTCCATAGGGTGCAATATGCCTTATATAATTCATGTGGTGTACACACATGAAATTATAATCTAACAACAAATTCTATCCCCTCGTAGAGACATAGACTTGATTTCAAAGAATTTGCCTCTAAGAGTGAGAAAAGCATGTTTTTGAAGAATCATATGATCCTAGGTTCAATATTTAGAGTCTCCATGCCCCCACTCATCCCCATTCCCATCCCCATTCCACACCCCCCTTCATAGATCCCCTAAGAGCCCCTTGGACCACCACCATAGTGTGCTTCTAGAGATTTTGGAATTAAAAAACCCCTAATGTGGATTTTACATACGGTGCATTTATAAATCCATTTTGTTTTTTTTAAATTGTAAGTCAACATAATAAAAATATTATTTCTTTTGAACTCACATAGTACACTACATGTTCCATAAAGTCCCCCCCCCCCCCCCCAATGTCAGTGTGCCCCCAATGTCACATGACGTGTCCTCCCATCCTCTTCATCTAGCCTCGACCCCTTCCCCAACCACATTAGCGCCCCCCCCCCCCCCTCGAGATCAAATACAATGCCCCTCCACAACGTGCATTATACATGTGTGTTGCACGTGCACACACGCGCGCGCGCACACACACACACACACACACATAATTACAACATTAAGAAATCTTCCACAAATAAGGGCATACACAACAATTTTATATCTCACTCTCTTTCTACACAACTTTACTACCTTAAGCATACAAATTTTGAATGTAGAAAGAAATTTCAAATGTAAGTTGAGTAAATTGTCACTTTAGTTGTTGTTATTAGAATGTTTTAAAATTTATTTGCTTGTGAATTCAAATGGAGTTTTATTTTTCAATTCCAACAAATAAGTTCTATTTTTTTTCACTCCAACGGAGTATTCTATTTGCTTATGGTTTGTAAAGTGCTTTGTGGAAGCTTATTTAATGTAGTATGTAAACACTTTGTTTCAATATCGAATCTATCACTTCAAATTGTCGACCTTTCAAATACACATACCTCTTAGTAAAATGCAAGTCTCATGCACATGAGAGAGAGAGAGAGAGAGATCTTCACAATAAGTAAGTATTTTGATTTTTTAATGATTAGGAAAGTAGGAGAAATCATTTCAGTATTTGGATTTTGATTTTTGTTGCATTTAGAGTAAGATAGGATTGAGAAGTCGAAACGAAAAGCTTTAGTGTCGTTGTTGTAAAAGAGGCTCAAATAGGGCACAAAAAGAGAAAAAATGGAGAAGAAGAGTGCTTAGATGTGTTAATGTTGCAAGGGGAGTGATTGGAGAGGTGGGCAAGGGTTTAAAACCCAAGAGGTCAAGGGAGGGCTCATTTGCAACAGTAGCATTAAGAGAGAGAGAGAGAGAGAGAGAGAGAGAGAGAGAGAGCTTGGAGAGACCAAACCTTTCCAGCAAATCAATCGATTCATTCCGGAGGTTTTCTGCACGTCAAGTATATGCAAACATTGATCTTTGTCCATTGATCTATTTTAGAAGTGGCTACCACCTAGGATGTTAGGAATGGATTGATTCGAACCGAAATTGTCACCCCTGCCAACTCATGCCATCGCACTCAGCATGTCTGAGTCCCAAACTCAAACAGACACTTTGGGCTAAGCCCCAAAATTGACTGTCGAGACCATTCAGCCCAATCATATTCAAACGCTTCACTCAGCCCTACCAACTCGCACCACCAAATTCGTCCCGTCCGAATCGAATGATTGGGCACTTGGCCCACCTTGCCATGTGGCATTCGGATGGGCGGCCCTCAGACACTTGACCCTCAATCCTAGGCCACTCGAACAAGCCGAAATTGACATTCTGACCCTGCAATTTGAACCAGTTGGGCCGAATCTAGAATTTGTTAGATTTGACATCCGTAGATCCTGATGATTGCTGACCTGGACCCTGACAAACCCTTGAGAGTAATACAAATGAACAATACACCTTTCTCGTGCAAGAAACAAAAGAACTAGTGAATTGTAGATCTAGCAATGATGTTAGCCAACTTGCTAGTTGTCTACCATGCTAAGTGTGTCAAACTGAGCCACAGACCCTTAATTAGACCTTGACTTAGCAAAAGGACACAGCACAGACCCTAGATACCAGTCAAAGTGGCCTATGACCAAGCTCAAAGCCCTATTACGCCGAGAATGTAGACGGGAGTGCTAAAGCTACATTTACTATTTTGCATTGCATCCCACATTGTTTTTTTACACTTGAAGTGCACTTGAAGAAAAACTAAAAGCATGATCTTGTATAGTGCATGGAGAAGAGCACACTAACATACACACACACATAGCGGGTGATGGTAAAATGAGGATTCTCTATAAATAACAAGGAACTCACTCAGACTTAAGAAGCTGAACAAACCCACCAGTAGGAGAAGATCTTGAGACTTAGACAAGTAATCAAGAAACCCAAGTGGTAGGACCAAGAGGAAGACATGACACAACAATCATACACATCAAGGATCGATATCATTGGGGAAGTGAATCTACCCGACTTGATCAACCTCGTCGACACTTGGTTGTACGCAAAGGGATGTAGCATTACATGGCTGGCCATATGCCTCACATACCCATAGGGGAAGCTGCTAGACATGGCATTATGGTTGAATCACTAAATGAAAATCTGCTGTCCAGTGTGAATAAGATTTGTTTAGAGCTAACTTGATGCCATGTTGGGCAGACGACATAGTTCAAGTGCTTGAACATGGACTACCCGAAAGACCCATTGAAAAAGCCTAACTTAGGAGACTCATCCTTAAAATACAACCCTATCAGTTGATAGCAAGAAAACTCTATAGGCTAGGGAAAGATAGATTGCTATGAAGATGTGTGTGCAAGCATGAAATGCATGATGTGCTTGCAGAGGCACACATCAGGATTGCAAGAAGACATTTTAGTGGAGACACGATAGCGCCCGCAAGATGGTGCAATCTCAACTGTGGTGGCCTACTCTTTTTCGAGATGCAACACAATTTGTCAAGCATTGTGAAGAGTACCAATGGACCAAGGTACCTATTCAGAAGGACAGAATGGAGTTAAGTCCAATCATTGCAAGACAATCATTCGAGAAGTGGGGGATTGACTTCATTGGGCCTATTAGTCCCGCAACACAATACTTGTAGGTCAAGTACATTTCTATTTCCACCGATTATCTCACAAAATGGGCAGATGCACAAGCCATGAGGAAAAATGATGGTAGGACCACAGCTAAGTTTCTTTGGGAGGGAGCAAGTGATCAATTCTACCCATAGAGTTCTTAATTCCCAGCTTGGGAATAGCTTTTCAAGAGAGATGGGATGAAAAGGAAGCATGCATGGAGGGCCTAATGGAGTTAGAACGCTCATCAGAGACTTGACTTCTAGCCACCCATGCGCTGATATGCATGAAGGCACGACACAAGAGTTGGTTTGACAAGCACATCAAGCAAAAAGATTTTAAATAGGGTGACTTAGTACTATTGTACTCAGTTGAAGGTCATAAATAGAATTATGAAGTGTAGAGGGCTAGGACCCTTGAAAGTTTGCATCATCAACCGAACCGGTACTATTGAACTCAAAACCCTAGAGAGTGAGGTCATAAGCTTTTTCAATGGCAATCACATATAAAGAAGTATACTCGCCCACGCCCCCACTACATGAGGCTCCAATGCTAGAGTCCCCTATCAATGTACAAGTGGCCACTATCACGTAAATTGAAGATGAAGCAGAGGAAGTCATACCTCTCGCTTACCTACGCATGATTGCCACTACCCAGGAAGCATATGCATTTGATGCATTGATCCATTAGGGAGCTCACTTTAATATCAATCATGTTGACTACCAATTATAGCACATTTGTCTAGCCAAATTCGCAACTAGTGGAGCAACCCACCACCAAGCCTAAGGAGGCGGGTCGTAACTCGTCACGACCCACCAAACCTCAAAGCTAGCAAACTACTAAAATAAAAGTTAAGGCCCATGCACCACAGCTCAAATGGATGCCTAAACATCAAGGGCCTTCACCTAAAAGCACACAATCATGACCTCACAAGGCTAGGAACTTGTATTCAAAACCTAGGAGGAAGAGAAGGAACTATAGGCATCGAGGAATGGTTAAGTAATGATGGGTCCCCAAGACCTTATTGTTGTAAGTGCAAGGGCACTATGAGGGTAATGTGTGGATTTGGGTACCTAAAGCCAAGATGGTCGAGGGTACTACTCAAATGATATCCTCAAACTTGACGACACTAAGCCATGTGATAGAAAATGCCCCAATTCCACAAATGACTCAGGTTGCTGTGAAGCCCATAAAACCTCAAACACATAAGTCGGTAGAGACTAAACACGTCTACTGATCAAAGCCGCATCGCTTGCTACTCACACACTACCTCATTATGTCTTATGAAAACAATGCACATGAAAACAATGCCTCATTATGTCTTCAGAAAATAGCACAATCCTTGCCACACCAACTAGTAAATTCAGGAGTTGAAGCAGCTTGCTAACAATGACTCCTCTTTCTTGAGGAAATGGTATGCTCTCCGACTTCAATGGGAGCAAAAAGGGTGACCAAATCAAGACCAATGCAGAGAAATGATGGGCAATGAAAACCTCAAAGTATGACCCCACTTACGTAGCTCCAAACTCATATAGGATGTTGATCACCATTTGTCACCGACCCCTAAAAGAGCACGTCCTGACCCACCCGTATTTAGATCGAATTCTGATTGAGGAGGAGTTACACATTGTTGTTCTCTAGCCAAACGTATAATTCACTCATGCAAAAAATCAACATGCCCATGTTAGAGAGCTTGGGAGCCCACTCATTGGATGAAGTTGATTGGAATGGGTATGTGAGAAAGACAATTGACCAATTAGCCAAGGCACTGGCCCTCAGAAGCAAGCTGGCAGGTTGAGAATCATCCACATCAAAAGGTGGAGCCAAAAGAAAGAAACCATCATCAAAAGCCTCATTCATTGGGTATAGGGGAGTTTTGACAGCTTTGATCCAAGAGTCAACCAAAGAGACGCAAAATGATGCAAAAGAAGGGGTCGACAAGACACCAGAAAAGTCATCTCCCCACCACCATGAACGAGAGCAATCCAGTGAAAGAACAATAAGTGACAAAGAGGAGGCTTCAGCCGGCCAGCTCTGCCCCTAACCTCCTAGCCCATTTTGATGCCCCACATCACGCTTAGGGCACATCAAGGGCAGGACATACCTAGGGAGGTCACACTCACCTATGGTTAGACCTGTCTCCCTAAGCCACACCCACTGCACCTTCCTTATGCATGAATTGGGTCCTCAAGTGTGGGACAATACCCAAGCTTAGACCCAGCTCCCAGTTCCACTAGCACAAGCACAATGCACCACATGGTAAGGTAGACACTCCCCCTAGGTAATAGTGCGCTTCTTTTCTTGTCGGGTACAAACACATGCAGCAAACCACCAACTTCGGAGGCCTCATCATCCACTCCAATCATTTCTGGGCCTCCACCACCTCAACATTTTGATCAGCTTCTCTCCAATGACTAATCCCCAAGAGGCCCCATCATCATCAACTCACCAACCACTCTTCAAATCACCGAGTCCTCATCAACACAGACACGCAAGTGCCATGGGACTAGCACTCATCTAGGGGGGAGGGTAATGTTAACCCCAATTCGAGACGGAGAAAAAGAAGTCCAAAAAAACTCCAAATGTGAACACAAAGGAAGAAGCAGGAATGGAAATGGCCAAAAGTGCAAGGGTGGCCTCAAAAGCTAAGTCAAAGGCAACTCCTCTTATGTGTTGTGTACTCTCTACCTCTATCTCTTTCTCAGATTCTGTTCGTTGTGCCATGTAACTTTTACAAAGGGGACCTTGCCACAATGGCCGGCCATGCAAAAGGGATAGGTGCCCAAAGGGATAAGGGTTTTGTATATAAGCTCAAAAGTGAATGAGAAGCTCATTCTTGGTATGTGGCTAAAGTGGACTCTTCTTCTTTTCTTCTCTCCTTCTTGCTTGCTTGTGTGTGCTTAAGAGAGGGAGTGTAAGAGTGTGAGGGAGTGAATGTGTGAGGGTGAAGGATCTTGGAGAAGAAGAGTGGACTCTTCTTCTTTTCTTCTCTCCTTCTTGCTTGCTTGTGTGTGCTTGAGAGAGGGAGTGTAAGGGTGTGAGGGAGTGAATGTGTGAGGGTGAGGGATCTTGGAGAAGAAGCTCTCGATCATTTCCTTTGTTCTCCTTCTCTTCTCATGTCTTGTGTGTGGCTATGGAGGATGAAGATTGGAGGGTGGAGGCTTGATGATGATTGAGCTTGCATCAGGATTCCTGGAGCTACTGCCTTGCTTGAAGGAGAAGGCTACTCATTTGGGCATTAAGGTAAGCTCACTACACCTCGGTTGGATCAAAGGTGTGTCGCCTAGGTGAGAGATAGCCATTTGTGCTTGCTTGAAATGCTTGAACCAATAAAAGCTTGAATTGACCCGAATGCTGCAAGAAACTTCTTGAACAGGTTTAGAGCCATTATAAGCACATAATATTCAAGAAAGGTACTCATATATAAAACACATATCATATTCAACAGCACAGAACTATTATCCATAGAAATATTGTACACTTTATTATCATCATAACCATACCTGCTTGAATAACTTGAAAAAAAACATCTTTATTACTCATGAAACAAACATAGACTAATAGGATCAAACATCAATAACCATATTAGGGCGCTATCCTAAATCATCTATCATCCATGATCACATAACTTCTAATCAGATACAAGTGCCTGACATTTAGGTCCTACACATGACTTTTAGGTGAAACATCATATGACATATAAATTTGCTTTATACCTACTTCTTTACACGAACATGTTCAAAACATATGTGCATATGTACATGTGCAAATACATACACTCATGTATTCACATACATACACATATCTATACAAACATAAATATATGAGAGTGAGAAAACACTATAGAGAGAGAGAGGAGAGGAGGGAGATGTGAAAATTTGTTGAGAGAGAGAGAGAGAGAGAGAGAGAGAGAGAGAGAGAGAGAGAGAGAGATAGAGAGAACCATGAACGAGAGAAGAGGGGAAATAAAGGAGATGAGAGAGAATAGATATAAACTTACAAAGCATGCATATACACACACATGAAAATACATACATCCATGTATAACACATACCTACATACATAGACACATGCATATACACATGTACATATACACATACATGTGTACATAGCATGCACCTATATAAGGTGAAAAAAGATGAGAGGGAGAGAGAGAAGACACATAGTTATGAGACCACATGAATGAAAATACATGTTTTAAACATACAAACACATATATATACATGCATGTGTAGATATGCACACATATATGCAAATACATACATACATACCTATATACATGCATATGCCACACACACACATACACACACATCATAAATAAGATAGTGAGAATATATATTAAAAAACATTGAAAATTTAAAGCATACTAACAATGGTGCTACTTGAAATAAACCGTACCTATAGTTATGTTTTTGTTGCACTATATATATCTATATCGTGTGCTAGAGTATGCATCCTTAGATATCTTTCAAAAATACAAAGCCAAAGTATGCTTCCTTGAGTATAAGGGTTCACAAACATTTAGGAGAAATGTCAACAAGAAGACCAATGGTATACAACAAATGTTATAGATATTAATGGAAATCTAAAGCAACTACCTTGATTCATGAATTTGCTATAAGGTATGCATGATAGTTCACATTAGATTACACACAAAAGCATCTTATCCACACAATAGGTAGGTCTCATGCATATGCACTAACATTAATACACTTATCACTTCACCCACCGCACCATTCTCCACATGCACGATCGCTAGCATACACGACACACACTAGCCCATTTTCATTTGCACATTTATGCACCTAAAGCTAGTGTACATGCGAGAATCTCCATTCATTCACACACCACCACATTAGCGCCTTTATGTGCACTTAATTCCCCACATCTGCATTCCCCACATTTACACACTTAATTCCCCACATCTGCATTCACATCTAGGCTTAAATCACACCATCCATACATTGGCATGAGCAATTACGTGGCATATTTTGGATAAGGAGATGAGGCCCACATGCCATTAGTTTCTCTCCCGCCCATAGCCCCTCCACACATAGTGATGGCACATTCGTGACCACTAGTTGCTCGCATTTCCGTCCACTGATGAGCGAACTCAGGATGCATTATCCACCACTCCTCTCACATGAAATAGATTTTGAGCATATAATTGATTTTGAGAAAAAAATTGATTTTGATGAACCATGTTTCTATTGCCTATATAAACCGCATACTGAGTGCATCCCTCATTCTCCTTCCTATACCTTGAAATACCCTTCTCTTCCTATCGATTCACCCATCCTATCCTATGGCACTCCATTCCCCACTCAGAAAATCCCTCTCACAACTTCTATCAAATGATGTTAACCCCAAAGTGCATACATCGACCGAGGTAATTCCATTTATCCTCATCTATCCCTTAAGGTTGCTATGGATTTAAGTTACTAATATACTATATACACACACTATACTAAATCTTAAGGAAACTAAGGATTTGAATCATGCACATATAATTCTATCCTATCAAATACATTATTTGGTAATCTCCTTATAAAATGGTAATTTCAGTCTCATATTTATACAACATTGTTTGTGATTAGACCATGCTTTACACTTAGAGACAAAAGGAAACTACTATTTTTTTGCAAATTCGATGTCTTTACAATCTTCTTATCAGGTACATTTGACGTGGTGTAAAGGCGATGACAATTGAGGTGGTCCACCGACACCTGCAACACATCAATACTCCTTGGTCCTTACTAACGAGTGTTTTCTATTGGCTTGCAGGTATCATGATCACTTCCTCCCCATGTGATTTGTACTATGTTTTGAAAATCGTAAACTTATCTCACTATCAATTCACAATTGTCTCTATCTTGGCACATAATTCCATTGTATCCTCCTATTGTGGATGTTGGTTCATTGCTACTTATATGTATTTCATATCAATCTTTATCCTTTATACCATCATCAAAATGCTATTCTTTATGCTATCATCAAAATGTGATTCCTTGAATAATTTGCAATAAATATAGTGCAGTCCACATTGTTTATACTTGTTTTCAAATGTGAAAAGCAACAGTCTAGTTAAATATATTTGGTAATGAGCTTTTTGTGATAACACACACACACACACAAACTTGCTTAATCTATGATGGGTTATGAACACTCTCAAACCTTTCCTCTCTGCACATAATAGTATAGAGTCCCTTTAGCCTCTCTTGTAATGCAATTCATGCACACACAAAAATTGTACATAGATTTGAAAATCTACTTGACTCTCTCCACCTATAACTACAATTACATTAAGCTCGTGCTCCATAAGTGGTACATACACACATGGATGCACACCAATGCTTTACATATTAGAGAAGTTGTTGCACTCCTTACATCAAGAAAAAAGTGCATGCTACAGCTATGCATAACAAGACAATGTCACACACGCACGTCCACATTTTACTATTTAACATAATGAGGTATTGCCTCATATGAGATGGTGTGAGAGACACCTCCCCCCTCCCACAACATCAAATTTTATAAACGCTATCCTCACGTCTATATTGTGATACATGCAATAGACCTTTGTTAAAAATATGTCTATGCAGCCAATGGTAATGAGGTGCACACTCTATATATAGGACACCTCGCATGTCTTACCCATGCCTTAGTACGATGTAAGGCATTCTCCACTAGTTGGTTGTCAAAACACATGGTTCACATTACTACGATTAGTATATTGGCTATTCAACACAAGATAACATTGAAATGATATAGGTAGGTCTCTGCTTTCTCATATAGATGCTACATAAGCATCATCTGGTACATCGCCTTTATTTGCACATATTTCTTAGTCATCTGTGTAAGGCATTCTCTTGGGAAGATGAGTCATAAATATATGTATATATCACATGAGTTCAATGTAAGGGATTTTAAAAATAAAATTTTAACACTTTTTTTACACATAGAAGGACCCCATATAAAAGGGTTACTTAGACATTAAATAGAAAAGGGTTATCCTTTATTGAGAAAAAAATTGCAGATTGAATAGTGTGTTTTACCCCCCCTTGAAACTAGTTACTATGAGATAGTGTATAGTTTAACTAACTTTTAAGAAGAATAGTCTATGGCCATGAAACCTAATGGTCCTTTCAATATATCTTGCTATACACAAACTAGTTACTATGAGATATTGGGTTTTACCCATGGGATACAAAGAAATTAATACTAATAAAAACCACATTGAGTCTTAAAATATCCATGGAGCACTACTCTTTGACATGTTATTCAAAGAAGCACTAGCAAGTTCTACTCATACAAAATCCAACATTAATTGTTAAGACATATCTTTTTTGCTGCTATATAACCTATTGTTTACTAACTACTAAGATGGATTCTAGTTATCTTATGCTCTCTATAATAAGGGGTCTCTAGTTACTCAATAATTGTTACAGCCTACTAAATAGAAGAGGTTTTTTATGTAATAAGTTACATGATGGAAGAAATTTTCTAAAAGGAAATGTTTCATTGTAGTTGATTTGTTTTTCAAGTAGTGTTTCTATTATGGCAATGTATCGATAGTTTATCACCGCTAAAGTTATGGGTACTAGGGAGTTATACCCTCTAAATATTGTGGCATTTTCAGTAATATTGGTAGCTACTTGAATAGGTATATCATGCAATTGTGTGTACTATTTCTATTCTGTACTTGAATCTTGTGAGAATGTCTTGACAATGCCTATTGAATTATTCCTTTTGTCCATATATCTTTAAAGAGCACACATGGCTAAAAGAGGAATCAAGCATGACTGTGCTTTCTGAATACCATGTGCTATCATCCATTTTTGTGATCCGTTTGGTGATTAGCATGTGCCATTCACCATTCTTGTGGTGAAACCATGTAGCATCTTCCAAGGCATTGGTATTTGCTATCTTTGGTTTCCCCTATCGGTCTTCCTTGGCTACAAATTGTTCCATGGTGCCAATGGAGTGTATCTCTTATCTGTTTGATCCATTTAGGACATGATCATCTCTCTCTCTCTCTCTCTCTCTCTCTCTCTCTCTCTCTCTCTCTCTCTCTCTCTCTCTCTCTCTCTCTCTCTCTCTCTCTCTACCTTTAGATTCTCCATTAGCTACATTTTAGAAAAGGCTATCATTTGATCCCTCTCCCTCTTCTAGTATGGGATATGTTTATGAATCTTCTAGTATCGAGAAAATCTGGGTAGCTACTTATTTGAAGAGTTGGATTTTCTCCCCCTATTATGGAGAGCAGGGTGCGCAAGGCAATGGCTCAATTGACCTATGTAATTGAGAACAGTGTTAGGGAAAAGGCGGGTTCGCTTCATCCTATAGCCGGCTCATTTTAGAAGAAAACTCGTTGAATTCAATGTGAGGAGGAATTGTCTACTCATGAAAAATGCAACTGAAAAGGATTTAGGCAGGCTTACCTTTCTCATAGAAGGAGAATCTCCTTCTCGTGATTAAAGTAGAAGGACAAGATCTTTCTAAATATAAATGAAAAAGGGTTTTCAATAATAGAATGTACATATTAATATTTAAATTCTAATTTTGAATTAATTATCATTAACCTTTTCAATTGTCAAGTTTAAACTTTAAAGTTTAAACGTTTTAGACTTAATTAAAATTTAAGCTGACTCAGGAGATGTGACTGCTGTCAGCAAATTGGAGAGAGACTTGAGAGAGAGAGATAGAAAGAGTGCCAATTTCCAAAATTCAAATGGAAAATGGCTAAAAGCCTAAAAGTTAAAACTCTCATAATCATGATAATGATGTAAGTCTTGAGTTTCGACTTCAGTCTTTTTGCATCTTATGGCTACGCCTTCCCATTACCCATTCCTTGAGGCTTGGCCTTGCATCCTACTGGCCAACTGCTATGCTAGACTCGTCACTCCATTGAACATCCGTCCAACGTCACTTGCAATATTACGTAATACGCCACTTGATATCAAGTGCCATTGAGGCTGGACGGTTGCAGTTTCATCAGTTGTGGTGGGCGTCCCGAGTAGAATCTCCTAGAGGTTGGCCAACAGCCGCTGGTAGCTATAGCCTATTTGGAGGTTGGCCGTTGGACCCGCAAGGGCCGAGTCATATCCCTAGTGGCCAGCAAGGCTTGGAGCGGTGAGCCTAGAGGCTTGCGTTGCACGCGCCTTCTTTGGTAAATGGCGACTGGGGGCATGAATCCTATTCGCATCGTGCAATCCCTTCAGGGCCCAAGCTTGAGTGACCAGTGACGCCAATGACTAGTCTCGTGGGCCACTAGTAACCAATGGCAGCGCTGCCTCCTAAAGGCTAAAGGGCCAACTTCAAGGTTGAGTCCACGTGGTAGCACGGGGGCGAATGCTAGCAGCCAAACCGTCGACTCTCGAGTTCATTTTAACAAGTTCATTTCAATACTGAATATTGTGTGTAAACTTTAAAGTTTTAACAAGTTCATTTCATGTTAGAATGGAGATAATAGTTACTAGTATAATATGTCACACACACATATAGAGAGGATTGTCTCTCTTTAAGTGAAATATGTGATTTGATATTTTGACCAAAAGAGTTGTTTGCATGTTGGTAACATTAAAGACCCACGTACAACCTATACAAACAATAAAATCCTTTCCTCTCTATTCATAAAGTCATTTTATTAACTTACACAACACATTTAGTTTACAAGCTTCGAAACATTAACCATGGTGGAAATCGTATCTAACAAGTCATGAGTGATTCAAAATAGCAAAGAAAGGTGAGAGGTGGTAGTTCTAACTTTACATTATCATTGATAATACCCTGAAGCTTGATGGAAAGAATGTATGATCAACAAAGCTCGTAGAAGCACTTGCTTTGTCAACCATAGGCTGCCATGAGGGATTCACTAGTAGTAATAAGGAGACGTCACCTGCGTGCAAGAAATATATGAAAATACCCCTTATTTATGGGACCTTTCCTTATAACATGTACCTTCCTTCCCTTAAATAACCCCCCTCCCTTACACTCACGTGGTACCATACGGTAAACTCTAGCGGACCCCCCGGGCCATAGTCACAAACAAAGAGAGAGAGAGAGAGAGAGAGAGAGAGAGAGAGAGAGAGAGAGAGAGAGAGAGAGAGAGAGAGAGAGAGAGTATGTGTGTATGTGTATGTGTGTGTGTGTGTGTGTGTGTGTGTGTGTGTGTGTGTGTGACATGTGTGTGCACTATGTGTGTGTGTGTGTGTGTGAATGAAAGCTTAAAGGAAAAATATTAATACTATTTTTTTTTGCTTTGTCAACCATAGGCACAAACATTTATAGAGAGAGAGAGAGAGAGAGTGTGTGTGTGTGTGTGTGTGTGTGTGAAAGCATAAAGGCAAAACATTAGTACCCTTTTTTTTTTTTGCTATGTGGTTGTTAATAGGTTAAAGGTTTGTGAGACATTGTAGTTTGAAGATAAAGGCTAGCCATTGGAGGAGCTTGGATTTTCAAAGGGAACGAATGCATAACAAAAGGTAGAAAGTCTCAATAATGATAAAAAACACGGTAAGATCGCAACCACTCTTTTTAACTTTGAGAAATGGCACCTAAATTGAAAGATAAGAGACAAGGAAACCTTCTTCCATGGGTTGGGATTGAAAACATAGCCAAGCATCCTTCTAAAAAGGTAAAGATAATATGGATAATATTGGGGGCTCAACTTATCTTCAAATGAATCATTCGATAACATGTCACTTGAAGAAAGGACTGAATTTGAAAGGAAAAAAGAAGGATGCTTACTTTTTCAAGAGGATTGGCTAGACCAATTTAAATGGCTTGTTTATGATAGAGATGAAGTAAAAATATTTTGTAAATTTTGTTTGAAATATCCTCATCTACATAGTGCATATTCGAAAGGGGGATCTATAAAATTTTAAATTAGCAACTTAAAATCCCATGTTCTCACATCATGTCATAAGTTTGCTATGCAAACTATTTTGCTCGAAGGAAAAGACTTCAGTGAAAAGAGTGTTAAAAGAATAAGAGAAGTAAAGGATGAGGCATTACTTTCATTATTTAGAACGGCATATTTGATTGTAAAGCAAAATTTACCATTTTTTGTGTTTCCTAAAATGATAAGCTTATTGCAAGATTGCCATGTACCATACACTACTAGTCTTTATAATGATGATAATGCATGTGCTGAAATGATTTTTTGCATGGCATCGTCTCTTATGAGAGGTACAATAGAAAAGGTTTCAACTAGTCCATGGTTTGGTGTTTTAATTTTTATGAGTCAAATGATATCTCCTCACATGGACATATGGCTATTTATTGATCATATCTTGAGGCTGATTGTGTTCCTAAAACGAGCTTTTATGGTATCATACGTGTGCATGATGGCACTGCAAGATCTTTGTTTGAAGCTATTATTAGTGAGCTAAAGAACAGTAATTTCATTTTTACAAAGGAAATTGATGTTATATGCAATTTGCTTCATGAGTATTTGTTCACATGGGATCATTATGCATCATGTTGATGTTTGCTATGAGTTTGATCAGTTTATGGTCAGAAAATCAGAAAATCACAAGTGTTGTGAGTGATATTATTAGTGTAAAACTCGTAAAACACGCGAAATAGGGAAAATTTGGGTGTTTTTGATATATAAATAAAAAATATAATAAGACACACCAACTAGATTTGTGTTTTTGCTGCAAATGAACCTAAGGGCCACAGCCCACAACTCATTTTGTATTTTCAGTCATTTAATATTGCAAAAAATACAGGAAAAATAGGAAAAATGGGAAAAAAATAACGGAAAAATGGATTTTGAGTGTCAAAAATTAAGAAAAAATAAGATTCATGTTTGTGGATGTATGGGGGATCTGAAGTATGAGGTTCAGCCTTAGTTCAGCCCTACATTTATGTTTTAGTGAGTTTTTATTGCTTTTTATACAATAAAAACATGGAAATGAACCCTAAACCGATCAATAATGCACAACCTAAATGCGTGAGGGGGTAGAGTGTATAAAAGGTGTTTAAAGGCTGAATGAAATGAGAAAAATCTTGCTGGTTTTTATGCATACCATTTAGGTTGGTCGTTAATTAAAAATTAAGAACCTAGTAGCACGAGGTCTCCTCGGTGCTAGGTTCATGCAACGCCACATACGAGCGATAGTCAAAATCATTGAAAGAATGCTTTTGCACTAAGCACAATGCTGATTTTCTATTGTTTGTGCACTAAACCATTCACATTATGCACTATGCGTGGTTCATGGTATCGAAGGAAAATCTCCTGGACTGCATAGTAATTGTTTTCTTAGGAGTTTGACCCACGATTGAGAGTGTGAGATTCTCCCTTGCCGTAGGGTAGAGGGTCGGTTTCCTAAGGGACTGTGAAGTGAGGAAGCATAGTATATCTCTTGGAAATACGAGAAATATAAAAGAGAGGAGTTTGTGTTTGTTTGTGTTATATGTTTAGCAGCACATCAAAGGGCCAATCCCTGCGATGTAGGAGAGCTGCAGTGGGGCTTCAACTATTAGTCGGTGGAGTGCCTCCTATATATGTGTGATCATGGCATTGCCAATGTATAAGGGTTCTCCCTTTGAGGAGTTTTAGGAAAACGTTGGACTATGAACTATAAACGCATGAATTAAGCTTTAGGGCAAGTTTTTCCTTTAGCATTGGATTGATGCTTCTGGTCCGCGAGGCCGTGAGGGTGTTTCTGTATCATGAGCATGAGGTCCGGCTAGTGCCATAGCCAGTGCCGGCCCATTTTAGGTCCCATCAGTGGTGCCTCTGCCGGGAGCTGCCTATAAGTGGCGGTTTTCGAATCTAGGGTTTCAAGGAACCCTAAATTACCCACAAAATGGGGTTTGTTCAAGGATGGAAAAACTTGGCTTTCCCTGTACAAAACTTACTAATGGACTTAGTTAGTTATGTAGAGCATGAGTCCTCTGTAGAAGATAATTTATGTGATGAAAAGAGTAGCCCATTAGTGGTTACCCCATCCTCTAATACGATGGCATGGGCCGAGGTTCGCCTTGGTGTGGTCTCTACCCAAGAGAAATCATGTTTAACCATCCATCAACCTAGAGGGCATGAAACAAGCATGTTGAAAACTAGGGTAGTTATGGCATCAACAATTTATCATGCTAAAGCCATGATGCCATGGAAAAGTGCTGGTATACGATGGAATATGCTTGTGGTTGAAACATCCCGTGTAATGGGCCACCATGACGACATAGTAGGCATCACAAGGATGTTAGAAGCCCTAGCTGTCAAGGGAAAACCGTTGCTTAAAAGACACGGTTCCGAAGTTTTAAGAAGTGGTAATGATAAATCTGCTTTAGATAAGGACCAAAAGCTCTTATATAAAACTGTTATGGACTTTCCTTTTAAAGGGAAAGGTATGGAAGACCCTCTAAGAGGGGATCAAAATGACATGTTGAAACTTATAGGACTCCCTAGACCACTCAGTGAGTTGGCAGAAAGGTATGTCAATGAGGATATTAACCCCCTACACCGGAAAGGGTGGGGGTGGAAGAGGTTAAAGATCCTAAGAGGCTGGACTCAGATCATGGTGAATATGAAGATTTTAATGACCCGGTGTTGATCCCAAAAGGAAGGACTAAATGTCCTCCTCTTTATAGGGATCTCCCAGTGTTTTATGGGTTGCTAGATGAGGATCCAATGATTCATTTAAGAGAATATGACCTAACTTGCATTGGAAGTGGGTTCGACGATATACATCGGATGCTCGTATTCCCAAGTACCCTAAAGGGAGAGGCAAGGAAATGGTACTGGAGCCTCCCAAGAGGGTCGATCAAATCATTTAAGGAGTCTTGTGATAGATTTCTAGATGAGTATGAAAAGAAGCTCCCTATGATTCAGGTCTTAGGGCAGCTTATGCAGTTTAGACAAGAGTCTTATCTTTCTGTTAAAGAGTATGCTAGAGCCTTTGATAGTACTCTTAGGCTTTGGCCAAGAAGAGCCAGTGCACTACCAAATGATGTGCTATGTGAGCTCTTCTTGAATGGCTTAGAGATTAATACGCAAATCCAAGTGGGACTGTGGAATCCTAAGTCGTTAAGGGAAGAAAAAATGCAAGCCATTGATTATGAGGGTCATATTCAGAGATGTTGGGAAAACTTTTGGAGTTTTCCCCGCTCAGTACAAGTGCATCCTAGCTTCCAACCATTTCTGTAAGAAGACAGCTCGCTTGTTGATACCAAGGCAACCTATGAGGGGAACCTTGGTGGCCAAAATCTCAAAGCAGAAAATGGCCATCCTATGAGTAGTAATAACATGCCTCTCGGTGAATAGGTGCCAAGCCATGTAAGTCCCATTAGGGCTTGCAACACTTCCACGAGATGTAGTTGTGATGGCAACATGGATAGAACCAATGGGCCTATGAGTGTTGATAAGCATTCTGTGTGTGGTTCTAATTTTGTTGCTAGTAAGGCTCTTGAGAGACCTTTGGTGTCGGGATCATGCTTCCGGGTGGATGTTATTCCCTTCAGTGAAAGCATGGTTCTTGTGGAAGAAAATTTGCAGTATGGACGTAAGCAAGTAAAAACATCTTTTGTAAAGAGGATGCAAAGTGCTAAAAGTCCACCTGTGCTTCACAAAGGTCATAAGGATGTGAGACCATTTGGCCATAGGGATAAGTTTGCATTGAGTTCATTAGACCAGTGCAGCAAATTGAGGAAGTGCAAGAATATTAAGGGAAATGTGAGATGGGTTTGGAGACCCAAAATCTCCAAAAGTATGGCAGGAATGTCGGATGCAAGGCCAAGGATCCCATCTGGATATATTCTGTTGAACCCCCAAGAGGATAAGACTGGATATACATCTGACAATATACACTGCCTTGGGATACACCCATGTGATGTGCCTAGGCTTGAAGCTCTACCTAGTTTGGGTCGCAGCACTGATTTATGTGAAAACCCAAATAGAGGAGGTTCGAATGAGTACAAAGCTATGATTATTTCTCCCAAAGGAGCCACTCAGCCGCTTGAACGACTAGTTTATTCGGATTACAATAAATGTAGGACATGCGAGCCCACTGAGGCCGTTCTTTTCGCTCATAGTGCCCAAGAAGGGATCGGCCTTATTGATGAGTTATTTATGGAAAGACTTGGACTTGTAGCTCTATAGGAAGAAAACCCTAAGATTAAAAAAAGGAAAAAAAATACAAAATCAAGCTTTTAGCTAACTTGCACGAGTAGCATGGGGCTAGTCGACCTATGATATGCTATCCTTGGCACCCTGGGTAGTCTGATAGGGTGTGATGTATATGCCAAGGACATCAATATTACGTGGACTAAAATGACCTATCTAGTTTTAAGCTAGGAAGGCTAGCTACTTTGGAGATTACGTCCAGATCTTATAAGGCCAAGAGGGCCAGTCGTCTGTTTAGTGTAGGTGCGGTTAATGGTTTTTGGTTTGAGTTCTGTGCTAGACAGGTTCGAAGAAGAGCTTGGAAGGAGCCTTTTGTTGCGTGGAAGCTTCTTGTGGCCCTATCCAGGTGATATCCCTCCTTTATGAGTACTGTGGTTTTTATACTATACATGTTTGTGTACTTGTTAAAGGGGTTTTTCGTTTCTTGTTGGGGACCGGCGTCCAAGGCATGAAGTCCCGAGGTTTAGGTTCAGTATGTTTGAGGGAGGGCTGAGTAGTCGTTGCCTCTTGTAAAGACATTGTCAAGCATTGAAAAACCTGTTTTAGTAGGGAATCCTAGTGACCCTATTCTGCTAGCCTGCTAGGCAGCGGTTCTAGGAGCTCTTGTTAGTTGTGAGGCCATTAGAGAAGCCTGCAGAAGACAAAATAAAGATGCTAAAGGAAAATAAACCTTGAATATCCTAAAGATAAATAAATATATCTATACAAAGGTGTGTAAAAAGGGGTTCTAACCCCTATCAGAAGAAGAAAAAAAAGAAATGGAAATTTATAAGCAGTTGATCATTGCCTAGCGAAGGCCTGGTAGGTTCCTGGGGATGAGTCAGACCCAGTGTCGATGCCTTGTCCTCCTAGGGGTGGCATCTTGCTGAAAAAGAAAAAAATGAGGATGGCTAGAGCGAAAATAATAGTGAGCGTCAGAAAAGGATTAAGTGTCACCTAGCAAGGGCTTGGTAGGTACTTGGGTACTGAGACACGACCTGAGGTCGATTCCTTGTTCTCCTTGGGTCACTACGCTCAGCTCCCTCCTTTTTACATACCCGAGTATGGGGAAAATAAAACCCTAAAAGAAGAAGAAATGTGCTAAAAGAAAATATTTCTTGATCAAGCTATAGGAGTCCTCGCCTCGTAGGAGCTCCTAGTTGTGTTGTCCTTAGTTAGGTAGGTAGTTCAGACCACCACTTAGGGCAACCCCTTTTGATAGTCCTTTTTAGTTTGGCCGTGTTGGAGCAGTCGGTTAGTGACTAGTTGCGGACCTTCTATCAGATTATGTTGGGCCTACTCCTTGTGGATGTCATGCCTTGGTTCTGTCAGGGGGTAGGCAGAGCGTTGTGCTGTGTTTAGTATCTATCTATTTTGTATCAGCTTGATGCTCCCTTTGGTTGTTTTGTGCAGATCTACTGTGGGATTCGACGGGCTGAGTCACCCTATCCCATGGTCGCCAATGAGAGCAAAATTTTGATACTGACAAGTGCTTAAAATAGCTAAAAATTACGAATATCAAGGGAAAAATATTCAATGTCGAAGCCAGCGGCTCGACCTAGGTCGATTTTAAAGCGTCAAAGTGCTTTGAAGGCGCCCGAGCGACACTTGTTGATTTTTCATAATTTTTCAGACTGTCCTGCGGGTTGACAAGAGTAATCGACCGATGTGCGATGCCGAGCCGGACTCCCAGGAATTTTCATAGCTCAATTCGGAGTCCGGACGGGAAAATGGCCACAAAATGGTCAAGATATAAAAAGGTGGACACTTGGGAGGCCAAAATTGGGCATGCCTTTTGAGTTTGGACCCCCTCTCTAAAATTTTATACACCTTATGAAGCAAAAAACGTGGAGAGAGAATGAGGGATGAAGAAAAAACGTGGAGCAACATGATGGCCGTTTTTTGCGTCCTCTCATGATGGAGATGGAGTATGCAGGCTGAAAGCAACCCATACAACCGATCATGGGGCTTATCTTCCCTCTCTTGGCTGGTCTTATCTCCTGTCTTCGCCCCTGAGATGGGTGTGGGAATGAAGAGATGAAAATCTAGTCTTTCTCTCTCCTCCCTCTCTCTCCTTTAAGGGCAGATTCATGTGGTGAAGAAGAAGAAGAAGAATGGTTGACGGATGCTTGTGCAACCGAGACCGGATTGCTCTGTGGTTCAAGAGGGATGAATATTGCTGATTGTGGGCTGTCATGAGCATTAATGGCTGCTGGAAATCAGTCCTGAGATATGGCAAATAAAAACCCGCAATCCGCAAAGAACGGTAATTTCATTTTTACAAAGGAAATTGATGTTTTATGCAATTTGCTTCATGAGTATTTGTTCCCATGGGATGATTATGCATCATGTTGATGTTTGCTATGAGTTTGATTAGTTTATGGTCAAAAAATTAGAAATTCACAAGTGTTGACTTAAATTAATAGTGTAAAACTCGTAAAACATGCGAAATAGGGGAAAATTGGGTGTTTTTGATATATAAATGGAAAATATAATAAGACACACCAACTAGATTTGTGTTTTTGGTGCAAATGAACCTAAGGGCCACAAGCCACAACTCATTTTTTATTTTTTGTCATTTAATATTGTGAAAAATACAAGAAAAATAGGAAAAATGGAAAAAAAATAAGGAAAAAATAGATTTTCAGTGTCGAAAATTAACGAAAAATAAGATTCATATTTATGGATGTATGGGGGGTCTGAAGTATGAGGTTTAGCCTCAGCTCAGCCCTACCTTTATGTTTTAGTGAGTTTTTATTACTTTTTATACAATAAAAACATAGAAATCAACCCTAAACATATCAATAATGCACAACCTAACTTGGTGAGGGGGTAGAGTGTATAAAAGGTGTTTAAAGGCTGAATGAAATGAGAAAAATCTTGTTGGTTTTTATGCATACCATTTAGGTTGGTCGTTAATTAAAAATTAAGAACCTAGTAGCATGAGGTCTCCTCGGTGCTAGGTTCATGCAACGCCACATACGAGCGATAGTCAAAATCATTGAAAGAATGCTTTTGCACTAAGCACAATGCTGATTTTCTATTGTTTGTGCACTAAACCATTCACATTATGCACTATGCGTGGTTCATGGTATCGAAGGAAAATCTCCTGGACTGCATAGTAATTGTTTTCTTAGGAGTTTGACCCACGATTGAGAGTGTGAGATTCTCCCTTGCCGTAGGGTAGAGGGTCGGTTTCCTAAGGGACTGTGAAGTGAGGAAGCATAGTATATCTCTTGGAAATACGAGAAATATAAAAGAGAGGAGTTTGTATTCATTTGTGTTATATGTTTAGCAGTGCATCAAAGGGTCAATCCCTGCGATGTAGGGAAGCTATAGTGGAGCTCCAACTATTAGTCGGTGGAGTGCCTCCTATATGTGTGTGATCGTGGCATTGCCAATGTATAAGGGTTCTCCCTTTGAGGAGTTTTAGGGAAACTTGGACTATGAACTATAGACGCATGAATTAAGCTTTAAGGCAAGTTTGTCCTTTAGCATTGGATTGACGCTCCTGGTCTACGAGGCCGTGAGGGTGTTTCTGTATCATGAGCATGAGGTCCGGCTAGTGCCATAGCCAGTGCCGGCCCATTTTAGGTCCCATCAGTGGTGCGTCTGTCGGGAGCTGCCTATAAGTGGCGGTTTTCGAATCTAGGGTTTCTAGGAACCCTAAATTACCCATAAAATGGGATTTGTTCAAGGATGGAAAAACTTGGCTTTCCCTGTACAAAACTTACTAATGGACTTAGTTAGGTATGTAGAGCATGAGTCCTCTGCAGAAGATAATTTATGTGATGAAAAGAGTAGCCCATTAGTGGTTACCTCATCTTCTAATACGATAACATGGGCCGAGGTTCGCCTTGGTGTGGTCTCTACCCAAGAGAAATCATGTTTAACCATCCATCAACCTAGAGGGCATGAAACAAGCATGTTGAAAACTAGGGTAGTTATGGCATCAACAAGTTATCATGCTAAAGCCATGATGCCATGGAAAAGTGTTGGTATACGATGGAATATGCTTGTGGTTGAAACATCTCGTGTAATGGGCCACCATGACGACATAGTAGGCATCACAAGGATGTTAGAAGCCCTAGCTGTCAAGGGAAAACCGTTGCTTAAAAGACACGGTTCCGAAGTTTTAAGAAGTGGTAATGATAAATCTGCTTTAGATAAGGACCAAAAGCTCTTATATAAAACCGTTATGGACTTTCCTTTTAAAGGGAAAGGTATGGAAGACCCTCTAAGAGGGGATCAAAATGACATGTTGAAACTTATAGGACTCCCTAGACCACTCAATGAGTTGGCAGAAAAGGATGTCAATGAGGATATTAACCCCCCTACACCGGAAAGGGTGGGGGTGGAAGAGGTTAAAGATCCTAAGAGGCTGGACTCAGATCATGGTGAATATGAAGATTTTAATGACCCGGTGTTGATCCCAAAAGGAAGGACTAAATGTCCTCTTTATAGGGATCTCCCAGTGTTTTATGGGTTGCTAGATGAGGATCCAATGATTCATTTAAGAGAATATGACCTAACTTGCATTGCAAGTGGGTTTGAAGATATACATCGGATGCTCGTATTCCCAAGTACCCTAAAGGGAGAGACAAGGAAATGGTACTGGAGCCTCCCAAGAGGGTCGATCAAATCATTTGAGGAGTCTTGTGATAGATTTCTAGATGAGTATGAAAAGAAGCTCCCTATGATTCAGGTCTTAGGGCAACTAAGAAGAGCCAGTGCACTACCAAATGATGTGCTATGTGAGCTCTTTTTGAATGGCTTAGAGATTAATACGCAAATTCAAGTGGGACTGCGGAATCCTAAGTCATTAAGGGAAGCAAAAATGCACACCATTGATTATGAGGGTCATATTCAGAGATGTTGGGAAAACTTTTGGAGTTTTCCTCGCTCAGTACAAGTGCATCCTAGCTTCCAACCATTTCTATAAGAAGACAGCTCGCTTGTTGATACCAAGGCAACCTATGAGGGGAACCTTGGTGGCCAAAATCTCAAAGCAGAAAATGGCCATCCTATGAGTAGTAATAACATGCCTCTCAGTGAACAGGTGCCAAGCCATGTAAGTCCCATTAGGACTTGCAACACTTCCACAAGAGGTAGTTAAGATGGCAACATGGATAGAACCAATGGGCCTATGAGTGTTGATAAGCATTCTGCGTGTGGTTCTAATTTTTTTTCTAGTAAGGCTCTTGAGAGACCTTTGGTGTCGGAATCATACTTCCGGGTGGATGTTGTTCCCTTCAGTGAAAGCATGGTTCTTATGGAAGAAAATTTGCAGTATGGACCTAAGCAAGTAAAAACATCTTTTGTAAAGAGGATGCAAAGTGCTAAAAGTCCACCTGTGCTTCACAAAGGTCATAAGGATGTGAGGCCATTTGGCCATAAGGATAAGTTTTCATTGAGTTCGTTAGACCAGTGCAGCAAATTGAGGGAGTGCAAGAATATTAAGGGAAATGTGAGATGGGTTTGGAGACCCAGAATCTCCAAAAGTTTGGCAGGAATATCGGATGCATAGCCAAGGATCCCATCTGGATATATTCTGTTGAACCCGCAAGAGAATAAGACTGGATATACATCTGACAATATACACTGCCTTGGGATACACCCATGTGATATGCCTAGGCTTGAAGCTCTACCTAGTTTGGGTCGCAGCACTGATTTATGTGAAAACCCAAATAGAGGAGGTTAGAATGAGTACAAAGCTATGATTATTTCTCCCAAAGGGGCTAGCCAGCCACTTGAACGACCGGTTTATTCGGATTACAATAAATGTAGGACATGCGAGCCCACTGAGGCCGTTCATTTAGCTCATAGTGCCCAAGAAGGGATCGGCCTTATTGATGAGTTATTTATGGAAAGACTTGGACTTGTAGCTCTATAGGAAGAAAACCCTAAGATAAAAAAAAGGAAAAAAAATACAAAATCAAGCTTTTAGCTAACTTGCATGAGTAGCATGGGGCTAGTCGACCTATGATATGCTATCCTTGGCACCCTGGGTAGTCTGATAGGGTGTGATGTATATGCCAAGGACATCAATATTACGTGGACTAAAATGACCTATCTAGTTTTAAGCTAGGAAGGCTAGCTACTTTGGAGATTACGTCCAGATCTTATAAGGCCAAGAGGGCCAGTCGTCTGTTTAGTGTAGGTGCGGTTAATGGTTTTTGGTTTGAGTTCTGTGCTAGACAGGTTTGAAGAAGAGCTTGGAAGGAGCCTTTTGTTGCGTGGAAGCTTCTTGTGGCCCTATCCAGGTGATATCCCTCCTTTATGAGTACTGTGGTTTTTATACTATACATGTTTGTGTACTTGTTAAAGGGGTTTTTCGTTTCTTGTTGGGGACCGGCGTCCAAGGCATGAAGTCCCGAGGTTTAGGTTCAGTATGTTTGAGGGAGGGCTGAGTAGTCGTTGCCTCTTGTAAAGACATTGTCAAGCATTGAAAAACCTGTTTTAGTAGGGAGTCCTAGTGACCCTATTCTGCTAGCGTGCTAGGCAGCCGTTCTAGGAGCTCTTGTTAGTTGTGAGGCCGTTAGAGAAGCCTGCAGAAGACAAAATAAAGATGCTAAAGGAAAAGAAACCTTGAATATCCTAAAGACAAATAAATATATCTATACAAAGGTGTGTAAAAAGGGGTTCTAACCCCTATCAAAAGAATAAAAGAAAAAAATGAAAATTTATAAGTAGTTGATCATTGCCTAGCGAAGGCCTGGTAGGTTCCTGGGGATGAGTCAGACCCGGGCCCGATGCCTTGTCCTCCTAGGGGTGGCATCTTGCTGAAAAATAAAAAAATGAGGAAGGTTGGAGCGAAAATAAAAGTGAGCATCAGAAAAGGATTAAGTGTCGCCTAGCGAGGGCTTGGTAGGTTCTTGGCTACCAAGATAGGACCCTAAAAGAAGAAGAAATGTGCTAAAAGAAAATACTTCTTGATCAAGCTATAGGAGTCCTCGCCTCGTAGGAGCTCCTAGTTGTGTTGTCCTTAGTTAGGTAGGTAGTTCAGACCACCACTTAGGGCAACCCCTTTTGATAGTTCTTTTTAGTTTGGCCGTGTTGGAGCAGTCGGTTAGTGACTAGCTACGGACCTTCTATCAGATTATGTTGGGCCTACTCCTTATGGATGTCATGCCTTGGTTCTGTCAGGGGGTAAGCAGAGCGTTGTGCTATGTTTAGTATCTATCTATTTTGTATCAGCTTGATGCTCCCTTTGGTTGTTTTGTGCAGATCTACTGTGGGATTCGACGGGCTGAGTCACCCTATCCCATGGTCGCCAATGAGAGCGAAATTTTGATGCTGACAAGTGCTTAAAAATAGCTAAAAATTACGAATATCAAGGGAAAAATATTCAATGTCGAAGCCAGCGGCTCGACCTAGGTCGATTTTAAAGCGTCAAAGTGCTTTGAAGGCGCCCGAGCGACACTTGTTGATTTTTCATAATTTTTTAGACTGTCGTGCGGGTTGACAAGAGTTACCGGCCAATGTGTGATGCCGAGCCAGGCACCCAAGATTTTTCAAAGCTCAATTCAGAGTCCGGACGGGAAAATGGCCACAAAATGGTCAAGATATGAAAAGGTGGACACTTGGGAGGCCAAAATTGGGCATGCCTTTTGAGTTTGGACCCCCTCTCTAAAATTTTATGCACCTTATAAAGCAAAAAACGTGGAGAGAGAATGAGGGATGAAGAAAAAACGTGGAGCAACATGGCGGCCGTTTTTTGCGCCCTCTCATGATGGAGATGGAGTATGCAGGCTGAAAGCAACCCATACAATCGATCATGGGGCTGATCTTCCCTCTCTTGGCTGGTCTTATCGCCTGTCTTCGCTCGTGAAATGGCTGTGGGAATGAAGAGATGAAAATCTAGTCTTTCTCTCTCCTCCCTCTCTCTCCTTTAAGGGCAGATTCATGTGGTGAAGAAGAAGAAGAAGAATGGTTGACGGATGCTTGTCCAACCGAGACCGGATTGCTCTGTGGTTCAAGAGGAATGAAGATTGTTGATTGTGGGCTGTCATGAGCATTAATGGCTGCTGGAAATCAGTCCTGAGATATGGCAAATAAAAACCCGCAACCCGCAAAGAACGATAATTTTATTTTTACAAAGGAAATTGATGTTTTATGCAATTTGCTTCATGAGGATTTGTTCCCATGGGATAATTATACATCATGTTGATGCTTGCTATGAGTTTGATTAGTTTATGCTTAGAAAATCAGAAAATCACAAGTGTTGTGACTGAAATTAATAGTGTAAAACTCGTAAAACACGCGAAATAAGGGAAAATTGGGTGTTTTTGATATATAAATGGAAAATATAATAAGACACACCAACTAAATTTGTGTTTTTGCTGCAAATGAACCTAAGGGCCACAGCCCACAACTCAATTTGTATTTTCAGTCATTTAATATTGCAAAAAATACAAGAAAAATAGGAAAAATAGGAAAAAAATAAGGAAAAAATGGATTTTGAGTGCCGAAAATTAAGGCAAAATAAGATTCATGTTTGTGGATGTATGGGGGGTCTGAAGTATGAGGTTTAGCCTCAATTCAGCCCTACCTTTATGTTTTAGTGAGTTTTTATTGCTTTTTATACAATAAAAACATGGAAATGAACCCTAAACCGATCAATAATGCACAACCTAAACGGGTGAGGGGGTAGAGTGTATAAAAGGTGTTTAAAGGCTGAATTAAATGAGAAAAAGCTTGGTGGTTTTTATGCATACCATTTAGGTTGGTCGTAAATTAAAAATTAAGAACCTAGTAGCAGGAGGTCTCCTCGGTGCTAGGTTCATGCAACGCCGCATACGAGCGATAGTCAAAATCATTGAAAGAATGCTTTTGCACTAAGCACAATGCTGATTTTCTATTGTTTGTGCACTAAACCATTCACATTATGCACTATGCATGGTTCATGGTATCGAAGGAAAATCTCCTGGACTGCATAGCAATTGTTTTCTTAGGAGTTTGACCCACGATTGAGAGTGTGAGGTTATCCCTTGCCGTAGGATAGAGGGTCGGTTTCCTAAGGGACTGTGAAGTGAGGAAGCATGGTATATCTCCTGGAAATACGAGAAATATAAAAGAGAGGAGTTTGTGTTCGTTTGTGTTATATGTTTAGCAGCGCATCAAAGGGCCAATCCCTACGATGTAGGAGAGCTGCAGTGGGGCTCCGACTATTAGTCGGTGGAGTGCCTCCTATATGTGTGTGATCGTGGCATTGCCAATGTATAAGGGTTCTCCCTTTGAGGAGTTTTAGGGAAACATTGGACTATGAACTATAAACGCATGAATTAAGCTTTAGGGCAAGTTTGTCCTTTAGCATTGGATTGATGCTCCTGGTCCGCGAGGCCGTGAGGGTATTTGTGTGTCATGAGCATGAGGTCCAGCTAGTGCCATAGCCAATGCCGGCCCATTTTAGGTCCCATCACAATGTGTGTGTTACTTCCCATGCACTTGTGCTCAATTAAGCTTTTAGTTTTCCTTAAGTATACTTCAAGTATGGAAATTCAAGGTGAGTGCGGCAAATAATATCTAAGTGTCTTACACACTCTCGCTTCATTTTGGGCCTGATAAGCTTGTCGATAAATTCTCTGGCCATCTTGACAAGGTTTCGGGTTTTCTTGCTACGTTGCCTTGCTCGTTCTTGGTCTGGTCAGGGTTTTTGGCTCAGCGGGTTGTCTCTAGGACTCTAGGTCTTGCAACATCCTACACGAGTTGCTAAGCAGCTGCGCCTTACGATTTTGCCTATTTTTTGCTCCAGAATCGAGCTCTAAGCATCAGGAGGACTCGCGACAGGTTGTGCAGCTGAGCTCTATTGGGTCTAGTCAAATTTCTGGAAAATTTGAAAAAAGTCCACACTCGGCCCAACTTGTCCGAATTACAGGGGCCGAGTGGGTTACTCGAACGGGCAAAGGCACACAGGCTGAGGGCCAAATGGACGACTCGGACAAGGTGGACTCGGACGGGCCGAGATGTTAACTCAGATGGGCCAAAAAGGTCCACTTGGACAGAATCACTCGGATGGGCCAAGGGAGTCTACACGGATGGACCGAGGCACACGGGCCGAGGGTCGAATAAGGTTTGTCTGAGGGCCGAGTTTTGCGTGGGCCGAGGGCTGAATTGGATCGCTCGGACGGGTCAAGGGCCGAGCGAGATGGTTGGCCGAGGGCCGAGCTTGTAGGTGGGGTTGAGTGATGTCACTCAGACAAGCCGAGTAGGGTTTTGGGCCGAGTCGGCCGAAAGACAAAGGGCCGAGGGCCGATTCTGGTACTCGGCGTAGAAACTAGCCGCTCGAATGGGCCGAGTTGGGTGCGATGAGGCAGCGCTGAGGCGATTTTGATTGAAACTAATGATTTAGCCAATCATTTCACACACAACTACCATATCACAACTAGGTGCAAGGGGAAGTGATTGATATACCTAAAGTGATCGGTAGGCTCTCCAGCGACAAGATTGAATCGATTCTCTGCGGGCTCTCTCTGTGTCTCTCTCTCTGTCTCTCTCTCTCTCACTGCTGGGGTTGCAAATGAGCTCTCCCTTGTCCTCTAGGCTCTTAAACCCCTTCCTCGGTAAGGTTTGGACTCTCCTAATCACTCACTTGCCGGCATTAAGCATCCCAATGAATCTTTTTGCCATTTTTTGCATGATTTGTGCCTTGTTTTGCAACAGAAAAACCTACCCTTTTCCGATTCGATTTCCTAATCCTGACCTACTCTAAATGTAACAAGAATCAAAAGCAAAAAACTGAAATGATTTCTCCATGTTTTCCAATCATTAAACAAATAAAATAACCCAAAGTACTTACTTGCTTTGAAGATAAAAAAACCCACCTTCCTACCTATCTCAAGTTCCAGTTCAGGGATGAATCCCTTACTTCGATGCTCGATATGAGGTGTACAAGTGCTCAAGCTTGAATCCGTTGGTCCCGGCAACGAAACCAAAATGTAGAGGGAGCTCACGCTCAATCCCCAAGGCCCATGGACTGCTTATTGTTTCAAGCATTTCAAGCGAGCTCTAGTGGCTATCTCTCACCTAGCCAATGCGCCGTCAATCCTATGAGTGTATTGAGCTTACCTTGATGCTGAAATGAGTTGCCTCCTCTCTCGCACACGCCGGTAGCTCCATGATCCTAGATGCTAGCTCAAGCATCCTCAAGCCTCCTCCATCTCCAAGCTCCATCCACCATAGCCATGCATGCAAGAAAAGAGAAGAGAAGAGAAGAGAAGAAGAGAAGAGGAGATGGTGAAGAGCTTCACCCCGTTGATTCCTCACTCCCACACACTCTCACACTCCCTCTCTCAAGAGCACACACAAGCAAGGAGAAGAGAAGAAGAGAAGAAGAAGAGAACTCTTGTTAGCCACACACCAAACAATCAGCTCTCATTCACTTTTTGAACTTTATATACAAAACCCTAAATTCCCATGGGCACCCATTCCTTTTTAACATGACCGGCTATTATGGTAAGGTCCTTTCTCTATTTCCCTCTTCTAGCCCTATGCCTCCAGCCTATACCCATCTAATATTTTACAATTGGCACCAGAGGGAGTTGGTGCTCTTTTACAGGAGTTTTTAGAGCTTTTTGAGGCGCCTTTCATTTAAAATTGCACTTTTTGCCCCAGCTTACCTTTAGAGGCCGCCTACATGTCTTTGCTCCTTTTTCATATTTTTTTCACTTTTTCCTTAATTTCTCTGCAGTCTTTCTCCACCATCTCGACTTAGGGTTAATAAAATGCAAAGAGACAAGGGCACCCATGTTTTGCCCAAAATCTGGAGCTACAAGGAGAAGAAAGTGCAAAGGTAAGTAGAAAGCTCAAACCCTAATTACTCTCCGCCAGGAGCTTCAATGGAGATGAAAACTCACGAGTATAGAGAAGAGAGGGAAAGTCGCATGTTGCTCCACTTTTGGGTCAAACTGATTTATTGAGAGGAAAAAAACCCAAAATTGAAAATTCTCCAAAAAAAGGGGGAAATATGAGGTGAGAGAAACTCAAATTTTGTGTACTATTTATACTCCCTTTTTTAAAATCCCCCACTACCCCTTTTTTTAATAGAAAACCCAAGATTTGAAGAGAGAATATTCACACTCCATGGATGTCAGCATCTCAATAATATTATTTATAATTATGCAATTGTGCTAAATTGATGTAATAACGTAACCCTAAATTGGAAGTGGCACCATGGATTTGCATAAGACCTACGATTAAGTTTTCATAACATAAATGTGAGACACTATCATGTTGTGAACTTGTTTAGATAATGACATAGCACTTCTCTCATTGTAGCAATATGTGATCTCATGAGCTCTATGATTTTGTGTTGATTGATATAAACTTTTCCTTTCTTGAGGGACTAGGATCTTGCTCGAGTAAGAATTTGCCAGTAAATTTAATTTGTCTAGCTTCATGTTTCCAACAATAACGATGGACATCCTTGGAATATGTAGGCATAAAAAACTATTCCATAGGGTGCAATATGCCTTATATAATTCATGTGGTGTACACACATGAAATTATAATCTAACAACAAATTCTATCCCCTCGTAGAGACATAGACTTGATTTCAAAGAATTTGCCTCTAAGAGTGAGAAAAGCATGTTTTTGAAGAATCATATGATCCTAGGTTCAATATTTAGAGTCTCCATGCCCCCACTCATCCCCATTCCCATCCCCATTCCACACCCCCCTTCATAGATCCCCTAAGAGCCCCTTGGACCACCACCATAGTGTGCTTCTAGAGATTTTGGAATTAAAAAACCCCTAATGTGGATTTTACATACGGTGCATTTATAAATCCATTTTGTTTTTTTTTTAATTGTAAGTCAACATAATAAAAATATTATTTCTTTTGAACTCACATAGTACACTACATGTTCCATAAAGTCCCCCCCCCAATGTCAGTGTGCCCCCAATGTCACATGACGTGTCCTCCCATCCTCTTCATCTAGCCTCGACCCCTTCCCCAACCACATTAGCGCCCCCCCCCCCCCCTCGAGATCAAATACAATGCCCCTCCACAACGTGCATTATACATGTGTGTTGCACGTGCACGCACGCGCGCGCCCGCGCACACACACACACACATAATTACAACATTAAGAAATCTTCCACAAATAAGGGCATACACAACAATTTTATATCTCACTCTCTTTCTACACAACTTTACTACCTTAAGCATACAAATTTTGAATGTAGAAAGAAATTTCAAATGTAAGTTGAGTAAATTGTCACTTTAGTTGTTGTTATTAGAATGTTTTAAAATTTTTCTGCTTGTGAATTCAAATGGAGTTTTATTTTTCAATTCCAACAAATAAGTTCTATTTTTTTTCACTCCAATGGAGTATTCTATTTGCTTATGGTTTGTAAAGTGCTTTGTGGAAGCTTATTTAATGTAGTATGTAAACACTTTGTTTCAATATCGAATCTATCACTTCAAATTGTCGACCTTTCAAATACACATACCTCTTAGTAAAATGCAAGTCTCATGCACATGAGAGAGAGAGAGAGAGAGAGAGAGAGAGAGAGAGAGAGAGAGAGAGAGAGAGAGAGAGAGAGAGATCTTCACAGTAAGTAAGTATTTTGATTTTTTAATGATTAGGAAAGTAGGAGAAATCATTTCAGTATTTGGATTTTGATTTTTTTTGCATTTAGAGTAAGATAGGATTGAGAAGTCGAAATGAAAAGCTTTAGTGTCGTTGTTGTAAAAGAGGCTCAAATAGGGCACAAAAAGAGAAAAAATGGAGAAAAAGATTGCTTAGATGTGTTAATGTTGCAAGGGGAGTGATTGGAGAGGTGGGCAAGGGTTTAAAACCCAAGAGGTCAAGGGAGGGCTCATTTGCAACAGTAGCATTGAGAGAGAAAGAGAGAGAGAGAGAGAGAGAGAGAGAGAGAGAGAGAGAGAGAGAGAGAGAGAGAGAGAGAGAGAGAGAGCTTGGAGAGACCAAACCTTTCCAGCAAATCAATCGATTCATTTCGGAGGTTTTCTACACGTCAAGTATATGCAAACATTGATCTTTGTCCATTGATCTATTTTAGAAGTGGCTACCACCTAGGATGCTAGGAATGGATTGATTCGAACCGAAATTGTCACCCCTGCCAACTCATGCCATCGCACTCAGCATGTCTGAGTCCCAAACTCAAACAGACACTTTGGGCTAAGCCCCAAAATTGACTGTCGAGACCATTCAGCCCAATCATATTCAAACGCTTCACTCAGCCCTACCAACTCGCACCACCAAATTCGTCCCGTCCAAATCGAATGATCGGGCACTTGGCCCACCTTGCCATGTGGCATTCGGATGGGCGGCCCTCAGACACTTGACCCTCAATCCTAGGCCACTCGAACAAGCCGAAATTGACATTCTGACCCTGCAATTTGAACCAGTTGGGCCGAATCTAGAATTTGCTAGATTTGACATCCGTAGATCCTGATGATTGCTGACTTGGACCCTGACAAACCCTCGAGAGTAATACAAACAAACAATACACCTTTCTCGTGCAAGAAACAAAAGAACTAGTGAATTGTAGATCTAGCAATGATCCTAGCCAACTTGCTAGTTGTCTACCATGATAAGTGTGTCAAACTGAGCCACAGACCCTTAATTAGACCTTGACTTAGCAAAAGGACACAACACAGACCCTAGATACCAGTCAAAGCGGCCTATGACCAAGCTCAAAGCCCTATTACGCCGAGAATGTAGACGGGAGTGCTAAAGCTACATTTACTATTTTGCATTGCATCCCACATTGTTTTTTGACACTTGAAGTGCACTTGAAGAAAAACTAAAAGCATGATCTTGTATAGTGCATGGAGAAGAGCACACTAACATACACACACACATAGCGGGTGATGGTAAAATGAGGATTCTCTATAAATAACAAGGAACTCACTCAGACTTAAGAAGCTGAACAAACCCACCAGTAGGAGAAGATCTTGAGACTTAGATAAGTAATCAAGAAACCCAAGTGGTAGGACCAAGAGGAAGACATGACACAACAATCATACACATCAAGGATCGATATCATTGGGGAAGTGAATCTACCCGACTTGATCAACCTCGTCGACACCCTGGTGGAACAAGAAACCACAAATATGGCAGATATGGCTTGATCTAGGGGATTTCCTCGATGAAATCCAACAAATGGTAAACAAATACGATTTGCAAACCTAGATGGACCACCACGGTAGGCCATCCAAGGAAATCTTAGCGGACCTCAAGGAGGAGAGGAAACTAGCATGAAAAGCTTTACAAGGCATAGCGGCATATAATTAAGAACAACAAGCTAAAAGCTTATGATAGAATGTAGAAATACAGGAGATCCAGCAAGTGTTAGCCTTAGCAAATAGAAATCAAACAGGATCTAATGGAAAGAGAGAGAGAGAGCGCGCGCTAGAGGGAGACCTTACGTTGAGCAAGCTTCTCCATGAAGTGACTATTAGATAACACGTTGGTAGAGAAAAGTGCATCAATACTAGAAACTTCATTGCTCACCAGGGTTAGGAGTCAACCAGGGCTCCAAGAGCTAGTAAAATATCCATGTTGTTGCTAAGTAGTTAGACAATCCCTACAGCTTCATAGAGTAGTTCGAGCATGTCTGTGAGGCCAACGACCTTATCGATCTCACCTAGAGCTTGCAAGCCTTTGGCCTATGCATAAGTGATAAGGGAAGAAGAACTTGTTACACCAGGTAAGATGCTGCAGAACGTAACAATTTCAACCATCTCAAGAACGTCTTCATTAAGAGATTCTCGGAGGCTAGAACAATATGACAGTGTGGCTGATGAAGGTAGAGTAGAAAGACAAGGACATATAGGACTACGTTACCTGGTGTGGAGTCTCTTTAAGAGAATCTTGATAAATGAACAACCAACTCAGAGAGTGATATTCACCACTCAAGTTGCAGCGAAATGCACTAAACTAGGGTATTTGAAGAGGCCATTCGAGTGGATGACCAGCTCAAGGAAAGGAGCTCTAGGAGCTAAAACAGAGACTAGGCTAGCTCTAGAACCTCAAAAATGGCAACCACATCTAGTGAATGGTCGGTTCCAAGTAGCCATGATAAGGAAAAGAGTGCTGGCCAGAGCCAGGAGCTAGCAGAGATGAAGATGGAGCTGGTGACACTACAAGAGATGATGAGGATACCAACACACCCACACGTCCAATATGTCTATTGTGGTGGAATCCACCTACCAGTTAAGTGTCAGGACCCTAGGTCCCGACCATGTTCCCATTGTGGTAGGTTCGACCATGATGCCATGCATTACAAACTATCAAGGAGACTCCCATACTCGCAACCTTACAACCAGCCTTATGTAGAGAATAGGCCGCCAAATTTCCTTAGGAGGGAAGCCGTGTTGGCTCTCTCGGCACCTAATGATGCTAAACCAGCCATTCCTAGGATCCCACAAGCATACCCCAACTACCTGGACCTTTTGTAACCCATCCATCGATCGAGTGACACTCCAATCCATTAGGTGGAGGAGCCAAATGAACCCTCATATCTCGTACCACGAAGAGGGCAATATAATCCCCATGGATTATCAACCAGTACTATCAGTGATGCTACAGGTAGAGGTGGAGGCAGAGGCTTAGGAGAGAAGACCCAAGAGCCCATCTCATATTGGACTTGTAGTTACCTAGGACACATCTCCTCATGCTACCTTGAATGGGAACAAACCATGCTGATCTTAGATACATAGAGTGTGGAATCACACATCTCTTTGCCGATTTCCCTAGAAGAAAACCATCCTCTAGTTTGGCAATCATGCTATCAGCCCCATTGGGGTTGTTTGGTGTTGAAACACTCGATGGTGATGCCACACCCATCCCATTGTATGTCATGACCTGAGCGCAACACAAAGCAGACCGACATATCATTGCCACGGCCTAGCAACTTAGATGCACCCTCAATTGGAAAGAAAAGTTGTAGGTGAAGGAAAAAGAAAACCAATATAAAGGTCACACTCAAAATTGAGAGTGCCATAACACTACCTGGTGGAAAGAAGGTCACAAACATAGAGGCAAAGACATCCACTCCAAAGACTGTTGAGAAGGGGAGTGCTAAGGTAGGGGAGTACCCTTACTCGGAGCGCCAACTAGAAGCCATAGAAAAAGTGAAAGAGTGGGTGAAAGAAGCCAGGAGCACCTGAAGGATGCTGAGTCCATCTAGAGGACAAGATCCATGATCTCTCAAGCGTAGGCACACCAGTTTTTCCTCCACAACCAAAATTGAGAGACGCAATTGCATCACAAGTAGTGCTGCTTAGACGGAGTTTAAACGCTCTAGGCTAGCAAATTAGCCAAGGCCATTGGCCAAGAAACACAAAATCATGAGAAAAGTAATAAGTTAGCAATCTTCTCTTCACAATGCTAGTAACCACTTCAGTGACTCTTAACTTAGGATGAGTGAGATTGGATGCATATGCTAGCCACGATTGATCTACCATTCTTGGATAATGAGGAGTATGAGCAAGCCGCTAAGGCAATCGGTAAGCCTAGTGACACGCACTCAGTAGTACCAATCTACATGCTGTCTAAGAGCTTGCATAGACAACCCAACCCTGCCATATTCCATGTACCAAACAACAAGCGAGAACTCCTTGAGATCGTAGAGCATTTGATGAACAAGCTGGTTGGCAATCCAATAGCCAATCTCAAGCAGCTCAAGATGAAGCCAAGCGGCTGTGGACTAAGGTGCACGACCTGAACTAAATATACAATTGGGCCTTAGTCATCGATGAAAAGGAAACACAATATCTAGACTTAGGAGATGGAGAGCACTCAGGTCAAGACAGTTCTAAACGATGATACGAGGATTGCTACTTCTTCAATTGACAAGAGTGAAGGAGAGATCAATACGATAGAATATTACACTGAGGGACATGTAATTGAGTAAATACCCGCAAACTCAAAACTATAAAAGAAGATCTTTTAGAATCGAGTGAGGAGTCATGCGCATGGATTGCGATCACACATGGTTGGAGCATATAGAAGCAATTGACTATGAGTAAGCAAGACTCATCCAACCGAGTGTCGCACCATTATTGAGGGTAGATTCCCCCTCTGAGCTATGACTGCCAAGAGACACTTCCTCTTCTAGCGAAGACGAAGAGTTTGATTCTGAGTCGGAAGTAAGCTCAAATAGGGATCCTGAAATACCTCGATCGTCTAAGACTCGCCTAAAACTAGATGCACCAAAGGAGACCTACCAGTCCACCTAAGGCACCGAAGGTTGAAGGAAGAATAAATAAAATAGCCTAACAAACCGCAAGAAGCTCGGGAGAAAAGAAAGCTGTAGGACCTAGCAAAACGATTCACGAAGTTTAAGAAAGGCAATAGGGTAGTGCTCTTGCAAGGAGCCAAATGACAAGGGCAAGTGAGTGAACCAATAGAAGGGCCAGCTAAAGTCAAGGAGGTTACTCTGGCTAAGGAAGGGGAGATGCCTTGACTTGTCTTCAAAGACGATAACTTGACCAAGGAGGAGGGAGCCAATCTCATTGCTCTCTTACGTGAGTATATAGACGTCTTTGCTTGGTTCCTCGATGAACTAAAAGGGGTAGATTCGAGTGTAGTGACTCACAATATACCCATGATGCCTTGATACAATGCATGTCAAAAAGCGACTATATCCTATGAATCCCAACTACGTTCATGCTATCAAAGAAGAAATTGATAAACTGTTGAGAGCAAGATTCATTTTATGAGATTAAGCACACCAATTGGGTCTCACCCATAGTGATCCTACTAAAGAAAAATGGAAAGATCTGAGTGTGTGTCAACTACAAGAATGTCAGTGCTGCTACCAAGAGAGACAATTATCCATTGCCATACAGTGAGCATATGCTCGAGCGAGTAGCTAGTAAAGAGAGCTATAATTTTCTGGACAGCTTCTCAGGATACAATCTGGTACAACTGCATTTTGATGATAGGCACAAGATTGCATTTGCCACACTGAGTGGGGTGTCTTTGCCTACATAGTCATGCGGTTTCGGTTGATAAATGCACCAGCCACATTCCAAAGACTCATATGTGCCATATTCAAAGACATGATTAGGAAAGAGCTAGAAGTATTCTTTGATAATCTGTGTGTTCACTCTAGTTGGAAGGAACACCTAGACAGTCTTTGAATGGTGTCGATTGTATTGCCTCTTGTTGAATGGCTTGAAGTGCAAGTTCTAGGTAAAACATGGATGCATCCTAGGGCACATGGTATCAAAGAACAACATTGCCACGGACTTTTCAAAAGTGAGGGTTATTTTCAATCTGCCACCACCATTTGATTACAAGGGAGTTAGGTGCTTCCTAGGCCATATGGGGCATCATCAGAGATTTGTACTGAACTATGCATTGATTGCTAGACCTCTATACAAGTTGTTGATACTATTCGAATGGACTAAGGAATGCCAACGCACGTACGAGGAATGGAAAAAGGCTCTAACCACAACACGAATCTTATGAGCCTTTCACTGGAACATAACCTCCCACGTTCACATTGACACTTCAAAGTTTGTCATAGGAGCTGTGTTGTGCCAGCCTGGTAAACAAAATCTATACCATCCAGTGAGCTTTGCTAGAAAACAACTCATATATATGAAAATGAACTTCTAAAGGACAAAGAGAGAGGGTTTGGCCATGGTGTTTGCTGTAAAGAAATTTTGGCATTATCTTTTGGCTACCCCTTTTACCTTCTTTGTTGACCCATCAAGCCTTGCTTTATCTCATTAATAAACCTTGCACTACAAGAAGCATTGCTCAAGGGTTACTTATGCTTTTAGAATTTAACTTATCCGTGGTTGTACGCAAAGGGAAGTAGCATTACATGGCTGGCCATATGTCTCACATACCCATAGGGGAAGCTGCTAGACATGGCATTATGGTTGAATCACTAAATGAAAATCTGCTGTCCAGTGTGAATAAGATTTGTTTAGAGCTAACTTGATGCCATGTTGGGCAGACGACATAGTTCAAGTGCTTGAACATGGACTACCCGAAAGACCCATTGAAAAAGCCTAACTTAGGAGACTCATCCTTAAAATACAACCCTATCAGTTGATAGCAAGAAAACTCTATAGGCTAGGGAAAGATAGATTGCTATGAAGATGTGTGTGCAAGCATGAAATGCATGATGTGCTTGCAGAGGCACACATCAGGATTACAAGAAGACATTTTAGTGGAGACACGACAGCGCCCACAAGATGGTGCAATCTCAACTGTGGTGGCCTACTCTTTTTCGAGATGCAACACAATTTGTCAAGCATTGTGAAGAGTACCAATGGATCAAGGTACCTATTCAAAAGGACAGAATGGAGTTAAGTCCAATCATTGCAAGACAATCATTCGAGAAGTGGGGGATTGACTTCATTGGGCCTATTAGTCCCGCAACACAATACTTGTAGGTCAAGTACATTTCTATTGCCACCGATTATCTCACGAAATGGGCAGATGCACAAGCCATGAGGAAAAATGATGGTAGGACCACAGCTAAGTTTCTTTGGGAGGGAGCAAGTGATCAATTCTACCCGTAGAGTTCTTAATTCCTAGCTTGGGAATAGCTTTTCAAGAGAGATGGGATGAAAAGGAAGCATGCATGGAGGGCCTAATGGAGTTAGAACGCTCATCAGAGACTTGACTTCTAGCCACCCATGCGCTGATATGCATGAAGGCACGACACAAGAGTTGGTTTGACAAGCACATCAAGCAAAAAGATTTTAAATAGGGTGACTTAGTACTATTGTACTCAGTTGAAGGTCATAAATAGAATTATGAAGTGTAGAGGGCTAGGACCCTTGAAAGTTTGCATCATCAACCAAACCGGTACTATAGAACTGAAAACCCTAGAGAGTGAGGGCATAAGCTTTTTCAATGGCAATCACATATAAAGAAGTATACTTGCCCACGCCCCCACTACATGAGGCTCCAATGCTAGAGTCCCCTATCAATGTACGAATAGCCACTATCACGTAAATTGAAGATGAAGCCGAGGAAGTCATACCTCTCGCTTACCTACGCATGATTGCCACTACCCAGGAAGCATATACATTTGATGCATTGATTGATTAGGGAGCTCACTTTAATATCAATCATGTTGACTACCAATTATAGCACATTTTTCTAGCCAAATTCGCAACTAGTGGAGCAACCCACCACCAAGCCTAAGGAGGGGGGTCGTAACTCGTCACGACCCACCAAACCTCAAAGCTAGCAAACTACTAAAATAAAAGTTAAGGCCCATGCACCACAGCTCAAATGGATGCCTAAACATCAAGGGCCTTCACCTAAAAGCACACAATCATGACCTCACAAGGCTACGAACTTGTATTCAAAACCTAGGAGGAAGAGAAGGAACTATAGGCATCGAGGAATGGTTAAGTAATGATGGGTCCCCAAGACCTTATTGTTGTAAGTGCAAGGGCACTATGAGGGTAATGTGTGGAATTGGGTACCTAAAGCCAAGATGGCCGAGGGTACTACTCAAATGATATCCTCAAACTTGACCACACTAAGCCATGTGATAGAAAATGCCCCAATTCCACAAATGACTCAGGTTGCTGCGAAGCCCATAGAACCTCAAACACATAAGTCGGTAGAGACTAAACACATCTACTGATCAAAGCCGCATCGCTTGCTAATCATACACTACCTCATTATGTCTTATGAAAACAATGCACATGAAAACAATGCCTCATTATGTCTTAAGAAAATAGCACAATCCTTGCCACACCAACTAGTAAATTCAGGAGTTGAAGCAGCTTGCTAACAATGACTCCTCTTTCTTGAGGAAATGGTATGCTCTCCGACTTCAATGGGAGCAAAAAGGGTGACCAAATCAAGACCAATGCAGAGCAATGATGGGCAATGAAAACCTCAAAGTATGACTCCACTTACGTAGCTCCAAACTCATATAGGATGTTGATCACCATTTGTCACCGACCCCTAAAAGAGCACATCCTGACCCACCCGTATTTAGATCGAATTCTGATTGAGGAGTTACACATTGTTGTTCTCTAGCCAAACGTATAATTCACTCATGCAAAAAATCAACATGCCCATGTTAGAGAGCTTGGGAGCCCACTCATTGGATGAAGTTGATTGGAATGGGTAGGTGAGAAAGACAATTGACCAATCAGCCAAGGCACTGGCCCTCAGAAGCAAGCTGGCAGGCTGAGAATCATCCACATCAAAAGGTGGAGCCGAAAGAAAGAAACCATCATCAAAAGCCTCATTCATTGGGTATAGGGGAGTTTTGATAGCTTTGATCCAAGAGTCAACCAAAGAGACGCAAAATGATGCAAAAGAAGGGGTCGACAAGACACCAGAAAAGTCATCTCCCCACCACCATGAACGAGAGCAATCCAGTGAAAGAACAATAAGTGACAAAGAGGAGGCTTCAGCCGGCCAGCTCCGCCCCTAACCTCCTAGCCCATTTTGATGCCCCACATCACGCTTAGGGCACATCAAGGGCAGGACATACCTAGGGAGGTCACACTCACCTATGGTTAGACCTGTCTCCCTAAGCCACACCCACTGCACCTTCCTTATGCATGAATTGGGTCCTCAAGTGCAGGACAATACCCAAGCTTAGACCCAGCTCCCAGTTCCACTAGCACAAGCACAATGCACCACATGGTAAGGTAGACACTCCCCCTAGGTAATAGTGCGCTTCTTTTCTTGTCGGGTACAAACACATGCAGCAAACCACCAACTTCGGAGGCCTCATCATCCACTCCAATCATTTCTGGGCCTCCACCACCTCAACATTTTGATCAGCTTCTCTCCAATGACTAATCCCCAAGAGGCCCCATCATCATCAACTCACCAACCACTCTTCAAATCACCGAGTCCTCATCAACACAGACACGCAAGTGCCATGGGACTAGCACTCATCTAGGGGGGAGGGTAATGTTAACCCCAATTCGAGACGGAGAAAAAGAAGTCCAAAAAAACTCCAAATGTGAACACAAAGGAAGAAGCAGGAATGGAAACGGCCAAAAGTGCAAGGGTGGCCTCAAAAGCTAAGTCAAAGGCAACTCCTCTTATCTGTTGTGTACTCTCTACCTCTATCTCTTTCTCAGATTCTGTTCGCTGTGCCATGTAACTTTTACAAAGGGGACCTTGCCACAATGGCCGGCCATGCAAAAGGGATGGGTGCCCAAAGGGATAAGGGTTTTGTATATAAGCTCAAAAGTGAATGAGAAGCTCATTCTTGGTATGTGGCTAAAGTGGAATCTTCTTCTTTTCTTCTCTCCTTCTTGCTTGCTTGTGTGTGCTTGAGAGAGGGAGTGTAAGAGTGTGAGGGAGTGAATGTGTGAGGGTGAAGGATCTTGGAGAAGAAGAGTGGATTCTTCTTCTTTTCTTCTCTCCTTCTTGCTTGCTTGTGTGTGCTTGAGAGAGGGAGTGTAAGGGTGTGAGGGAGTGAATGTGTGAGGGTGAGGGATCTTGGAGAAGAAGCTCTCGATCATTTCCTTTGTTCTTCTTCTCTTCTCATGTCTCGTGTGTGGCTATGGAGGATGAAGATTGGAGGGTGGAGGCTTGATGATGATTGAGCTTGCATCGGGATTCCTAGAGCTACTGCCTTGCTTGAAGGAGAAGGTTACTCATTTGGGCATTAAGGTAAGCTCACTACACCTCGGTTGGATCAAAGGTGTGTCGCCTAGGTGAGAGAAAGCCATTTGTGCTTGCTTGAAATGCTTGAAGCAATAAAAGCTTGAATTGACCCGAATGCTGCAAGAAACTTCTTGAACAGGTTTAGAGCCATTATAAGCACATAATATTCAAGAAAGGTACTCATATATAAAACACATATCATATTCAACAGCACAAAACTATTATCCATAGAAATATTGCACACTTTATTATCATCATAACCATACCTGATTGAATAACTTGAAAAAAAACATCTTTATTACTCATGAAATAAACATAGACTAATAGGATCAAACATTAATAACCATATTAGGGCGCTATCCTAAATCATCTATCATCCATGATCACATAACTTCTAATCAGATACAAGTGCCTGACATTTAGGTCCTACACATGACTTTTAGGTGAAACATCATATGACATATAAATTTGCTTTATACCTACTTCTTTACACGAACATGTTCAAAACATATGTGCATATGTACATGTGCAAATACATACACTCATGTATTCACATACATACACATATCTATACAAACATAAATATATGAGAGTGAGAAAACACTATAGAGAGAGAGAGAGGAGAGGAGGGAGATGTGAAAATTTGTTGAGAGAGATAGAGAGAGAGAGAGAGAGAGAGAGAGAGAGAGAACCATGAACGAGAGAAGAGGGGAAATAAAGGAGATGAGAGAGAATAGATATAAACTTACAAAGCATGCATATACACACACATGAAAATACATACATCCATGTATAACACATACCTACATACATAGACACATGCATATACACATGTACATATACACATACATGTGTACATAGCATGCACCTATATAAGGTGAAAAAAGATGAGAGGGAGAGAGAGAAGACACATAGTTATGAGACCACATGAATGAAAATACATGTTTTGAACATACAAACACATATATATACATGCATGTGTAGATATGCACACATATATGCAAATACATACATACATACCTATATACATGCATATGCCACACACACACATACACACACATCATAAATAAGATAGTGAGAATATATATTAAAAAACATTGAAAATTTAAAGCATACTAACAATGGTGCTACTTGAAATAAACCGTACCTATAGTTATGTTTTTGTTGCACTATATATATCTATATCGTGTGCTAGAGTATGCATCCTTAGATATCTTTCAAAAATACAAAGCCAAAGTATGCTTCCTTGAGTATAAGGGTTCACAAACATTTAGGAGAAATGTCAACAAGAAGACCAATGGTATACAACAAATGTTATAGATATTAATGGAAATCTAAAGCAACTACCTTGATTCATGAATTTGCTATAAGGTATGCATGATAGTTCACATTAGATTACACACAAAAGCCTCTTATCCACACAATAGGTAGGTCTCATGCATATGCACTAACCTTAATACACTTATCACTTCACCCACCGCACCATTCTCCACATGCACGATCGCTAGCATACATGACACACACTAGCCCATTTTCATTTGCACATTTATGCACCTAAAGCTAGTGTACATGCGAGAATCTCCATTCATTCACACACCACCACATTAGCTCCTTTATGTGCACTTAATTCCCCACATCTGCATTCCCCACATTTACACACTTAATTCCCCACATCTGCATTCACATCTAGGCTTAAATCACACCATCCATACATTGGCATGAGCAATTACGTGGCATCTTTTGGATAAGGAGATGACGCCCACATGCCATTAGTTTCTCTCCCGCCCATAGCCCCTCCACACATAGTGATGGCACATCCGTGACCACTAGTTGCTCGCATTTCCGTCCACTGATGAGCGAACTCAGGATGCATTATCCACCACTCCTCTCACATGAAATAGATTTTGAGCATATAATTGATTTTGAGAAAAAAATTGATTTTTGATGAACCATGTTTCTATTGCCTATATAAACCGCATACTGAGTGCATCCCTCATTCTCCTTCCTATACCTTGAAATACCCTTCTCTTCCTATCGATTCACCCATTCTATCCTATGGCATTCCATCCCCCACTCAGAAAATCCCTCTCACAACTTCTATCAAATGATGTTAACCCCAAAGTGCATACATCGACCGAGGTAATTCCATTTATCCTCATCTATCCCTTAAGGTTGCTATGGATTTAAGTTACTAATATACTATATACACACACTATACTAAATCTTAAGGAAACTAAGGATTTGAATCATGCACATGTAATTCTATCCTATCAAATACATTATTTGGTAATCTCCTTATAAAATGGTAATTTCAGTCTCATATTTATACAACATTATTTGTTATTAGACCATGCTTTACACTTAGAGACAAAAGGAAACTACTATTTTTTTGCAAATTCGATGTCTTTACAATCTTCTTATCAGGTACATTTGACGTGGTGTAAAGGCGATGACAATTGAGGTGGTCCACTGACACCTGCAACACATCAATACTCCTTGGTCCTTACTAACGAGTGTTTTCTATTGGCTTGCAGGTATCATGATCACTTCCTCCCCATGTGATTTGTACTATGTTTTGAAAATCGTAAACTTATCTCACTATCAATTCACAATTGTCTCTATCTTGGCACATAATTCCATTGTATCCTCCTATTGTGGATGTTGGTTCATTGCTACTTATATGTATTTCATATCAATCTTTATCCTTTATACCATCATCAAAATGCTATTCTTTATGCTATCATCAAAATGTGATTCCTTGAATAATTTGCAATAAATATAGTGCAGTCCACATTGTTTATACTTGTTTTCAAATATGAAAAGCAACAATCTAGTTAAATATATTTGGTAATGAGCTTTTTGTGATAACACACACACACACACACACAAACTTGCTTAATCTATGATGGGTTATGAACACTCTCAAACCTTTCCTCTCTGCACATAATAGTATAGAGTCCCTTTAGCCTCTCTTGTAATGCAATTCATGCACACACAAAAATTGTACATAGATTTGAAAATCTACTTGACTCTCTCCACCTATAACTACAATTACATTAAGCTCGTGCTCCATAAGTGGTACATACACATATGGATGCACACCAATGCTTTACATATTAGAGAAGTTGTTGCACTCCTTACATCAAGAAAAAAGTGCATGCTACAGCTATGCATAACAAGACAATGTCACACACACACGTCCACATTTTACTATTTAACATAATGAGGTATTGCCTCATATGAGATGGTGTGAGAGACACCTCCCCCCTCCCACAACATCAAATTCTATAAACGCTATCCTCACATCTATATTGTGATACATGCAATAGACCTTTGTTAAAAATATGTCTATGCAGCCAATGGTAATGAGGTGCACACTCTATATATAGGACACCTCGCATGTCTTACCCATGCCTTAGTACGATGTAAGGCATTCTCCACTAGTTGGTTGTCAAAACACATGGTTCACATTACTACGATTAGTATATTGGCTATTCAACACAAGATAACATTGAAATGATATAGGCAGGTCTCTGCTTTCTCATATAGATGCTACATAAGCATCATCTGGTACATCGCCTTTATTTGCACATATTTCTTAGTCATCTATGTAAGGCATTCTCTTGGGAAGATGAGCCATAAATATATGTATATATCACATGAGTTCAATGTAAGGGATTTTAAAAATAAAATTTTAACACTTTTTTTACACATAGAAGGACCCCATATAAAAGGGTTACTTATACATTGAATAGAAAAGGGTTATCCTTTATTGAGAAAAAAATTGCAGATTGAATAGTGTGTCTTACCCCCCCTTGAAACTAGTTACTATGAGATAGTGTATAGTTTAACTAACTTTTAAGAAGAATAGTCTATGGCCATGAAACCTAATGGTCCTTTCAATATATCTTGCTATACGCAAACTAGTTACTATGAGATATTGGGTTTTACCCATGGGATACAAAGAAATTAATACTAATAAAAATCACATTGAGTCTTAAAATATCCATGGAGCACTACTCTTTGACTTGTTATTCAAAGAAGCACTAGCAAGTTCTACTCATACAAAATCCAACATTAATTGTTAAGACATATCTTTTTTGCTGCTATATAACCTATTGTTTACTAACTACTAAGATGGATTCTAGTTATCTTATGCTCTCTATAATAAGGGGCCTCTAGTTACTCAATAATTGTTACAGCCTACTAAATAGAAGAGGTTTTTTATGTAATAAGTTACATGATGGAAGAAATTTTCTAAAAGGAAATGTTTCATTGTAGTTGATTTGTTTTTCAAGTAGTGTTTCTATTATGGCAATTTATCGATAGTTTATCACCGCTAAAGTTATGGTTACTAGGGAGTTATACCCTCTAAATATTGTGGCATTTTCAGTAATATTGGTAGCTACTTGAATAGGTATATCATGCAATTGTGTGTACTATTTCTATTGTGTACTTGAATCTTGTGAGAATGTCTTGACAATGCCTATTGAATTATTCCTTTTGTCCATATATCTTTAAAGAGCACACATGGATAAAAGAGGAATCAAGCATGATTGTGCTTTCTGAATACCATGTGCTATCATCCATTTTTGTGATCCGTTTGGTGATTAGCATGTGCCATTCACCATTCTTGTGGTGAAACCATGTAGCATCTTCCAAGGCATTGGTATTTGCTATCTTTGGTTTCCCCTATCGGTCTTCCTTGGCTACAAATTGTTCCATGGTGCCAATGGAGTGTATCTCTTATCTGTTTGATCCATTTAGGACATGATCATCTCTCTCTCTCTCTCTCTCTCTCTCTCTCTCTCTCTCTCTCTCTCTCTCTCTCTCTCTCTCTCTCTCTCTCTCTCTCTCTCTCTCTCTCTCTCTCTCTCTCTCTCTCTCTACCTTTAGATTCTCCATTAGCTACATTTTAGAAAAGGCTATCATTTGATCCCTCTCCCTCTTCTAGTATGGGATATGTTTATGAATCTTCTAGTATCGAGAAAATCTGGGTAGCTACTTATTTGAAGAGTTGGATTTTCTCCCCCTATTATGGAGAGCAGGGTGCGCAAGGCAATGGCTCAATTGACCTATGTAATTGAGAACAGTGTTAGGGAAAAGGCGGGTTCGCTTCATCCTATAGCCGGCTCATTTTAGAAGAAAACTCGTTGAATTCAATGTGAGGAGGAATTGTCTACTCATGAAAAATGCAACTGAAAAGGATTTAGGCAGGCTTACCTTTCTCATAGAAGGAGAATCTCCTTCTCGTGATTAAAGTAGAAGGACAAGATCTTTCTAAATATAAATGAAAAAGGGTTTTCAATAATAGAATGTACATATTAATATTTAAATTCTAATTTTGAATTAATTATCATTAACCTTTTCAATTGTCAAGTTTAAACTTTAAAGTTTAAACGTTTTAGACTTAATTAAAATTTAAGCTGACTCAGGAGATGTGACTGCTGTCAGCAAATTGGAGAGAGACTTGAGAGAGAGAGATAGAAAGAGTGCCAATTTCCAAAATTCAAATGGCAAATGGCTAAAAGCCTAAAAGTTAAAACTCTCATAATCATGATAATGATGTAAGTCTTGAGTTTCGACTTCAGTCTTTTTGCATCTTATGGCTACGCCTTCCCATTACCCATTCCTTGAGGCTTGGCCTTGCATCCTACAGGCCAACTACTATGCTAGACTCGTCACTCCATTGAACATCCGTCCAACGTCACTTGCAATATTACGTAATACGCCACTTGATATCAAGTGCCGTTGAGGCTAGACGGTTGCAGTTTCATCAGTTGTGGTGGGCGTCCCGAGTAGAATCTCCTAGAGGTTGGCCAGCAGCCACTGGTAGCTATAGCCTATTTGGAGGTTGGCCGTTGGACCCGCAAGCGCCGAGTCATATCCCTAGTGGCCAACAAGGCTTGGAGCGGCGAGCCTAGAGGCTTGCGTTGCACGCGCCTTCTTTGGTAAATGGCGGCTGGGGGCATGAATCCTATTCGCATCGTGCAATCCCTTCAGGGCCCAGGCTTGAGTGACTAGTGACGCCAATGACCAGTCTCGTGGGCCACTAGTAACCAATGGCAGCGCTGCCTCCTAAAGGCTAAAGGGCCAACTTCAAGGTTGAGTCCACGTGGTAGCACGGGGGCGAATGCTAGCAGCCAAACCGTCAACTCTCGAGTTCGTTTTAACAAGTTCATTTCAATACTGAATATTGTGTGTAAACTTTAAAGTTTTAACAAGTTCATTTCATGTTAGAATGGAGATAATAGTTACTAGTATAATATGTCACACACACATATAGAGAGGATTGTCTCTCTTTAAGTGAAATATGTGATTTGATATTTTGACCAAAAGAGTTGTTTGCATGTTGGTAACATTAAAGACCCACGTACAACCTATACAAACAATAAAATCCTTTCCTCTCTATTCATAAAGTCATTTTATTAACTTACACAACACATTTAGTTTACAAGCTTCGAAACATTAACCATGGTGGAAATCGTATCTAACAAGTCATGAGTGATTCAAAATAGCAAAGAAAGGTGAGAGGTGGTAGTTCTAACTTTACATTATCATTGATAATACCCTGAAGCTTGATGGAAAGAATGTATGATCAACAAAGCTCGTAGAAGCACTTGCTTTGTCAACCATAGGCTGCCATGAGGGATTCACTAGTAGTAATAAGGAGACGTCACCTGCGTGCAAGAAATATATGAAAATACCCCTTATTTATGGGACCTTACCTTATAACATGTACCTTCCTTCCCTTAAATAACCCCCCTCCCTTACACTCACGTGGTACCATATGGCAAACTCTAGCGGACCCCCCGGGCCATAGTCACAAACAAAGAGAGAGAGAGAGAGAGAGAGAGAGAGAGAGAGAGAGAGAGAGAGTATGTGTGTGTGTGTGTGTGTGTGCACTATGTGTGTGTGTGTGTGTGTGAATGAAAGCTTAAAGGAAAAATATTAATACTATTTTTTTTTGCTTTGTCAACCATAGGCACAAACATTTATAGAGAGAGAGAGAGAGAGAGAGAGTGTGTGTGTGTGTGTGTGTGTGTGTGTGTTAGTGAAAGCATAAAGGCAAAACATTAGTACCCTTTTTTTTTTGCTATGTGGTTGTTAATAGGTTAAAGGTTTGTGGGACATTGTAGTTTGAAGATAAAGGCTAGCCATTGGAGGAGCTTGGATTTTCAAAGGGAACGAATGCATAACAAAAGGTAGAAAGTCTCAATAATGATAAAAAACACGGTAAGATCGCAACCACTCTTTTTAACTTTGAGAAATGACACCTAAATTGAAAGATAAGAGACAAGGAAACCTTCTTCCATGGGTTGGGATTGAAAACATAGCCAAGCATCCTTCTAAAAAGGTAAAGATAATATGGATAATATTGGGGACTCAACTTATCTTCAAATGAATCATTCGATAACATGTCACTTGAAGAAAGGACTGAATTTGAAAGGAAAAAAGAAGGATGCTTACTTTTTCAAGAGGATTGGCTAGACCAATTTAAATGGCTTGTTTATGATAGAGATGAAGTAAAAATATTTTGTAAATTTTGTTTGAAATATCCTCATCTATATAGTGCATATTCGAAAGGGGGATCTATAAAATTTTAAATTAGCAACTTAAAATCCCATGTTCTCACATCATGTCATAAGTTTGCTATGCAAACTATTTTGCTTGAAGGAAAAGACTTCAGTGAAAAGAGTGTTAAAAGAATAAGAGAAGTAAAGGATGAGGCATTACTTTCATTATTTAGAACGGCATATTTGATTGTAAAGCAAAATTTACCATTTTTTGTGTTTCCTAAAATGATAAGCTTATTGCAAGATTGCCATGTACCATACACTACTAGTCTTTATAATGATGATAATGCATGTGCTTAAATGATTTTTTGCATGGCATCGTCTCTTATGAGAAGTACAATAGAAAAGGTTTCAACTAGTCCATGGTTTGGTGTTTTAATCGATGAGTCAAATGATATCTCCTCACATGGACATATGGCTATTTATTGATAATATCTTGAGGCTGATTGTGTTCCTAAAACGAGCTTTTATGGTATCATACGTGTGCATGATGGCACTGCAAGATCTTTGTTTGAGGCTATTATTAGTGAGCTAAAGAAATGTAAGCTAGATTTATCTAGATTCATTGCATTTGGGTCTAGTGATGGATGTTCTACAATGGTAGGAAAGGAGAATGGTGTCGAGGCCTTATTGAAAAAATACATTAATCCATTTTTAACATCAATTCATCGCGTTGCCCATCGTAGTGCCCTTGCAATATCTAGTGTAGCAAAAGAGACGTCTTATTGTAGAAAAACTTATTAATGTTGTAGCTTCGCATTTTAATGTTAGCACGAAGAGATTAGAAGGGTTGCAAGCTATGCAACAAGATTTGGCATGTCCCATTCTTCGACTTGAGCATACTTTTGATGTGAGATGGTTAAGTATATAGAGTGTGTAAGTCTTTAGAAGCAATACTTGATATCACAAAAAGAGAGGCATTGCATATTTATGAAGAATTGGCTGAGTTCGAGCGTGTTTATTGCTTTGTAGATGTCACAACTATAGATAGTCTTGTGAAGAATGAAATTGTATCCATAACACAATACTACATTGATTGTCCTCCTCTTGATGTTAATGCATTAACCATTGGAGTACATGGATATGATATCCTTGCAGACTATGGGCCTGAAAAAGGATATTTATATATATTAAGAGGTGCTTTGCATGGAAAGAAATTTTATGAGCATGATTTAAAACGTAAAATTAATGGAGAAGACTTTGAGAGGGCCTTAGAATTTCAAGTTGCTTTTGCCAATTCAGTGGTGATAAGTAACTGAAATTCTCGATTTCAAGATAATTCTATACTTAACTGTTTAAAAATACTTGTGCCTGCACAACATCCAATACATGAGAAGGCCTTAAAGAACTATGGAACCCAAGAGATCGATCGGTTAACTTCATATTATGGCTTCCTTAAAAAGATAAATATAGAAGAATTCCCTGCAATGATAGAAGTTGATGAGTTTAAGAAAGAATTTAGAAATGTTAAGCATCAAGCTTCTAGAGATTGGATACGATTCACTTGGCTAGAAATAACTTCAACACTTGCTTGCGATAGTATGTGGAGGGATGCTTATCCGAATATTCTTACTCTTTGTCAAGTAGCTCTTGTCCAATGTTCGAGCATTGCTATTTG